>NW_019247977.1:97889-108994 GCF_002742605.1 Olea europaea var. sylvestris | reverse complement strand
TCTCAATCTTTGGAAACTTAAATCCAAAATATATTTATGCTCATATTGCCAATCTATTAAGTAATTGTCTCTATGCTCATTTTTTATAAATGCTGATCTTTCTTTTAGTGGAGAACAATTGCATTGGTACTGTATCTGTTTTTGGCGCATTCCATTGTGTCACGAGTAACAAATTCACTCTTAACAGAAAGATAATACAAACTTCTTTATCTGGGCTCATGCACAAGTGTTCTGCACAAACAAGTTCAGAAAGATTATGCTAAACTTTCTTTGCACATTAGGTATATGCTGTGGCATCTGAGGACATGGATTCCCTAACGTTTGGAGCTCCAAGGTTTCTTCGCCATTTAATGGATCCTAGTTCGAAAAAGATCCCAGTGATGGAATTTGAAGTCTCAAAAGTACTAAGAAGTTCAAATGCAACTTTTTAATTGATAGATTCTAAGTGCAGTCTTTCTAATGTTGTATTCTATTCCAGGTTTTGGAGGAGTTGAACCTGACCATGGACCAATTTATAGACCTTTGCATTCTATCTGGTTGTGATTACTGTGACAGCATTCGAGGTACAACGGTTTTACTTGCAGAATATGTTGCAAGGAATGTGGTGACTATTTTATGTAGTTAATTAGTAATTGATATAAAAAATGCATCTTGAGATGTGCATTTCTTTTACTGTTTGAAATGCGAACGTATCCATGAAAATAGGTAATAATTATTAAAGTTTACATAATAATGGAACATCTTTTGGATTGATAATTAAGTTCTATGCCTTTTATTTGTTAGTCCTTTTGACCGCAAAAGGCTTGTTAGTGTGGTTTGATTCTAGGATGATTGGGCATTAGACTGGAAATCGAGGGTTAATGGTTAATTTTACATATAAGATTCAGATATGAGGTAACAATACTGTTTGCCCTTGTTTTCCTTTTCCTGTGTCTCTAATTATTTTAACAGTGTTGGTGATATTACATTTGCTTTGTAGTGAAGAGTATAACAACAGAATGTCAATGTTAATTTTTGCTGACCAGAGCTTAAATCGGGCATATTAGTCTATTCTCTTTCTTTCTTTCTTTAAGGGTCCATTTAGATAATATTGATGGCAGAGAATAATTAAGAATTAAGAGCAGTATATAGACTAATGGCAGTGATGAATTTCCTTCGTTTATGTGAAATTTATGAATAATTTACGCATTCTTTCCATCTTATAATAGAGGCGATTTCTCTGTAGTGAGGTTCTCTCCACAAAACATTTCTCTGTTATAATTTTTGAGTAATGGACCAAAATCAAACATGACTCTACTGTTTGGTGTATGACAGGTACTCTAGGACAGACTGGTTTATGTTATGTGATAATTGGACGTAACTTACAAGAAGCACTATTTTTCAGGTATTGGGGGACAGACTGCTCTGAAGTTGATTCGGCAACACGGCTCAATCGAGCACATTCTGGAAAATATAAACAAAGAAAGGTGCTTTTATGTTTGATTCCAGGCCAAAGTTTCTTAATTCAAGTGGAGGGTGTGAGTTAGTTTCAGTTGGACCACAAACCCCAAAATTCTTGCTAAATTTTGAGAAACAACCTCCTATGAGACATGGACGGTAGCCTTGCTTTTTCATCCAATTGCTACTATCTTAAACTCAAGTTCCAAACTTTGGTAAAGTATTGAGTCCTCGCATTTCAATTTGTCTCTCCGTGTTGGTGGATTGGGGAAGTAAGATAAAGAGTAATGCAGAACACTTAACCCTTGTTTGAGCCACATTATTTTCATAAGAATGCATTTTTGAATAGTTTATTGGTGGGAAAAGTGGTTAAAAAATAACAATTTTTTTTATATTTGTGTGTAATATTATTTTATTGAAAAATGTGTGGTTGAAATGATATCAAATCACTGTTTAAGAATGTGACTCAAACAGGCCTCAATATTTTTTAGATGCCTTCCTTTCTTTTGATAACTCAGTATAGTTGTGAAATCTTCAAGACCGGCATTCACCCCCTTAAAAGAGTCTAGTTAACTTGGTAGGTAGGGTAATTATTCTAATATTTTGGCTGCTAGATTCTTAGTTTTGTCATTTGATGAAATTACTTAAGCATAATCCATTTACATGTACCAAATATAAACTTTAGATTTACTGCAAGCAGGGACTACTGTCTAGTTTACCATTATCTATCAATTAAGTTGCTCGTAAGAATAAGATATTCCATTCATGGTTCAGTATGCTCCAAATTTTAAATCCTTAAAACAAATGTTATAAAACGATCAGGTCTCTGTGTCGAAGCTGTTATATCATACTTATTGGGAGAGCAAATTCTCTCTTCCTCCGTAATTCAAAATCAGTTCATATTAAGATTCAACTTAAGTATGTCGTAAGATATAGGTATTGGGTTTGAATCCTGAGATACGCAAAAGAAAGCTGTGAGGGGTACGAGGATAGATTCTCTTCCAAAGTGGACGTAAGATATAATTTTTTTTTGCAATGATCTAACCTTTGGGCACAAGTTGTTAAAGTACGTACTGCCCATTTTGGGAAGCATTTTGCTTGCTTATCTCTTACTACTTTATGTTGCATTTTCGTTGCTCAATTGGTATCGGGATTCAATTTAAGTATTTTGTTAGGCAGATGTTTTGGGTTTGAATTCTGAAAGATGCGATAAAATGCCTTGAGGGGTAAAGAGGGATGCTCTCTTAAAGTTGATAGTATGTAAATGACTTGAGAACATAGACTAGATAATTATATATGTGGTCCCGTGATTGTCAAAGTGCGCTTAGTTTTAGACAATTATTGAGGATTGCTGTGCTGTTGTATATTGAAATAAACAAAGCAAAAGATGGAAACAAAAGGGGTTAGATGATTGGAGTATCATCTTGTGCAAATAATTATTTTCACAAGTACTTGCTTCCATATACATTATCTTAGAGGACACTACTAGTTTATCGAATCCATTCTTAATACGGTTAGTGTTTGAATCCAGATATCAAATACCAGAAGATTGGCCATATCAAGAGGCTCGAAGGCTCTTTAAAGAACCATCGGTTCACTCCACTGATGAACAACTTGAGCTTAAGTGGACTGCCCCTGATGAAGAAGTGATTTGCTTTGCTTAAAATTTTCAGATTAATTTGCATTTTCCTTTAATCATTTTTATGTTTTTTATTATTTTTTTCACCTTCAGGGGTTGATAAGCTTTCTGGTAAATGAGAATGGCTTCAACAGCGACAGAATAACTAAGGCATGTTTCCATTGTCACTGTGATTGTGAGTTCATTGATTGATTTTCCCTGAAATTGTGCTGAATTACGGGATTTATCAATAACCTGTTTGATTTATTTAGGCAATAGAAAAGATCAAGGCTGCTAAGAACAAGTCTTCCCAGGGACGGTATGCATTGCATGACTGACTGGAAATCAAGTGAATACCTTATCTATCCAAATAGTGCCACTTTCTCACTCTTCTCTCTCTCAGATTGGAATCATTCTTCAAACCAGTTGTTGGCACATCAGTACCTGTTAAGCGGAAGGTGTGTTATTAATTGCAGCATTAAAACTCTCTGCTGTTTCTAAATCTCTGGGTGTGCAAGTTAGACATTTGAAGGGTAGACATTTGAAGTGTAACACTGCAGCAAAGCTAAGCATGTGCTTTTGGCAAATACCACTACAAACTGAATTTGTGGCACCCCGAAATCATGTTAGATTATGGGCTGATTGTAGAAATTTTGTTATGTTTTCTACTCAAAAGTTTTGGTAAAAATCAGGTTCAATTTCAGTTTCTTGCTTTAGGTGAATCAAGGGAAAAAAAAAAAAGGGAAAAAAAAAAAGCAGCAATGGCGGCATGACTTCCCGAGCGGCCATTAGACATGAATCCATGCCCATCTTCCATTAAATTTCAAATCAAACGTCAAGCATGTTACGAGTTCCACCAAAGTAATGTGGTATAGCAACTTTTCCTTTGCGACAAAGTGTCCAAGTCTTCAACAATCCTGGCTGTTGACTGAGAGAAAGATCACAACAATGAAAGAGAGATTGAGAGCAAATTAGTTCAAGACTTGGTGGGGTGAGATGGTAATTTAATGGTGAATGGATAAGGGGATGGGAGTCTCTATGATGCCAATGATCATGGTGGCTGGTGTTAGAATATGTGAGTTGGAAATTGGATTATATCATTCAATACATGATTACTTTGTGTGAATGGATATGCTATCTTTTATTTAAATTCATTGAATCCTAACAGTGGGATTATTCTAAAATGAAAAGCAAATACTGAACCTACGTTACAAGTTTGGCAATTAGGTATGAATTGTAAATTTTGTTTGGGCCAGTTTTACCATTCAACACACCTCTAAGCAAATACTGCAAATGAAGTTTTGAAATGCATGTTTGTGTCTTTATTGATAAGAGTTCTTCACTAATTATACGTCCGATTCAAATTTATTAGTATTTGCTAGCTAAATTTACTACATTGATATTAATTGTTCCATTAGGCTGCCATTTCCCTGTACCCAAAATTTCGTAAAAGGAGCCGACGTAGTGTTTTTGTTGGTTTATTCCATTATCCTTTTGACTCATTCTTCATCTATGCTCTATATGCTTGCTTTGTTAACTTGTATTAAAATATTGCTGGAGTTTTTGTTGTTTATTCTTGTACTCAGCACACATTGTTAATTTAACGTGCTCAACGTTTACCGTTTGGTGATAATTCTAGGACGTCAATTTGATATTAATTTTACCTTGAAACCTTGTTGCCTTATTCCTGTTAACTCCTCTTACTCTGTTGGAGTACTTTTCCCTTCAAAGACATGAAGTTATTGGGCAAGCGACGCGTAACAATTCTTTTAGGACTTGTACAGAACACCACTCTGATTGGTTATGACTTTTGGTACTGGCCAACAGGAAACTAAATGCATTCTTGGATCTGCAAAGCCAGTAATCAAGCTTAAGGCATACTCTATGGAATCATCCTTTCAATTCAGGCCTAAGGTCATTGCCAGCATAGGCCTGCCGACCCTAGATTTGGGCTCGAGGCAGTCCATGCTGTTTTCTGGAAGTTTTTGCTTCGGCACGTGAAGCTGACAATCCACGGTGAACTTAGATCTGTGACTATTCCGTTGTTCAATTTAAGTCATTTAATAACATGTAAACTGTTACAAGCAGTACTGTATCTGTAGGAGGGAGAATAAAGTTCACACAAATGGTGTGTAGATATAGTAGCAACCTGTACTGCACTATAATTGATAATGATAATAATAATAATGATCAACCTCAAGTAGTCATTGAAAACTTAATCCTGTTATCTACCAGAGGTCTATGCAGTCCAATGCCTCGGTAAATGTTACGTAGAGCAGGTGATACTTTTTAACGGGCAACTCATAACATCCGGAGGGGATAAATTCAGTCTTCTAGCTATGTTCGTAATGCATCATGCTCATGAACCTATACATAACCTGTTTGGAGTATTGGTGATTAATTCTTCATAAAATTTGTAGGAGATTGATGGCCTGATTACCACCAACTTTCAGCTGTTGTTTGAGTTGCTTCAAATTGCGTGCACGCTGTTGAGGGATATTAAAAGTTTCTCTAATGAATTAACTAGATTTATATTGATCTGTATTCATTTCCAGAAATTATACTTAATTTCTTTTGTTGCACTCCTATGTTTTTAATATTTCAATTGTCTTTGCAACTCTCTGACAGGAAACAACTGAGAAAGCGGAAAAAGGAACTGCCAACAAAAAGGCAAAGGCTGGGGGTGGTAAGAAGAAGAAATAGTTTGGAAATCTGAACATTGGCAAGTTAGCACGCTTACATTAGAGGCCGTTGAATGAAGTCCTAAATTGGCTGTTGGACTTCCTACATTAGAGTTTCAAGTTCATAATCTGTTTAACCTGTAGCTTTCCTTCTTGTATAAACGCATTTGGGACTTCCAACTTCTCTTATAGTTGGCTGGTTTTAGTTGTACTGCGTACACATCTATCTATGTCAATTCAGTTGCCCTTGTGGGTTTATTTTAACTTGTTTCAGAATTTTTTTTTTATTATGTTTTTCCATTCAAATTTCTGGGTGCAGCAGCATTCATCCCACCAGGGCAGCGTTACAATTAGTTAAGCCAATTAGCTTAGATGTCTGGCTTCATTGATTATGTGGTATGTGTGAAGGGGACAGCACCACATTCTCTTTCTTACTCAAAGAATGTGAGACCGAAGGCTCGAGGTAAAAGTAAGGAAGTTCATGAATCAAATATGTGATCTGGGTTTGAATCAATTTGATAAGATCTTTGCTGCTATTGTGGTATTTCACAGCATGAAAATGATTTGAATGAGGTTTAGTTGTCTGCACCAATTTGACGAGATCTTATGCTGCTATTGAGGAATCTCACAGCATGAACAGACTGATTGTTGAAATATCGGGAAAAGATTTTAAGGCTCGTTTGGAACGTCTTTTTTAAAAAGTCAAAAGTTGCCTCTGAATTTAAGCAGTTGTTTTTTAATTTGTTTTGGATAATTTTTTGGAAGTTGATTTGTTTGACTAGAAGAGCTTTTAAAAGAAGCTTACTTGGAAGTTCTTCTACAAGCAGAACTAAAAGTAGAAGTTAGCGAAACGTGCCCTTGGTATCTATAATTTCAAGTTATTCCCAAGTGGGTTTACGCCATGAGGCTTTGAAATTGTATGATGAAATATTATGGATGTGAGTTTTGATGGGTTAAGTGAACTAGCTGTCGACTTGCATTCATGACATGGTGCTTCAAATATTGGTCTGAAGTTACACGTTTTCATTGATACGTATGTCAAATGTGGTAGCTTGAATAAAGCCATTTGTATTGAGTGGGAATATTGGTCTCAAGTTACAAGAAATGGCCTGTTGTTTAATGTTTTTGTAGGGCATGAATTGGCTACTGAACCTGGTTCTGGAGGTATTTCTCTTTTCGTTAACATGATGAGTGGAGTAAAACCTCTGTTACATTTCTTGGTTCGTTGCAACTTGCACGGGTGTAGTCACCAAGGTTTGGTTGAGAAGTGTTTCATTTGATTGGCTTGGAGAGGTTGAGCATTATGGGGTGCATTGTCGAATTATTTGGCCATTCAGGGAAGCTAGGAAATTCAATTAAGGACATCGACAATTCTCCAATGTGACAACCCAGTCCTGAGGAGGACCTCACTAGGTTCGTGTTGAATTTATGAAGATGCTGATAAAGGTTAGACAGCAACGTAAAAGTTGATTAGTTGAACAAGGAATCAATCGAATTCATAGACCTGTCTCCGATGACAATGAACAGCAAAAATAAGACAAGGCAAAGATCGAATGAGCAACTGTTGTGGCTCTTGAATCAAGTTAAATTCAAAGAGACGTTTGTTCTTTAGGAATGGTGTAGTTTTTATTTCCCTTCCAACATACAAAAAAATGAAAGCCCTTGACATGGAAGCTTCAAGCTTCACCTCCATGTAAGGGTGTTAGCTTATTACAGGTATATATATTTAGAGTATGGCCTTTACTACTCACATTTAGAACATCGCTTCTACTATTTATGTCCAGAGTATGGTCTCTACTAACACATTCAAAGCATCGTCTCTACAATTTACATCACGTCAGCTGCTTATATTTAGAATTTCATCTTTGCATTAGCTTCATCACAACTACTTATTTTTAGAACATCATCCTTATCCAAAAGTTCACACATTATATGAATGTCCATGCATGGACTTGGGGGCATTACATATACTGCTAGCACATGTATCATATTATTGTTGTAAAGTACATAGTCACACAATGCTAGCATATCATGAGACATGACACTATTTTCATTACAACAAATACATATGCCACGTTATCTTCATTTTCATTTTATTATCGACATCACATTGCCTGCTTCATTATAACACTACTACTATACTAAATTGTGCAAGTGTATGACCTGCTATGATACATGATAGACTCTCTACATATTATATCTTGGAGAAATGTGAGATGTCATTATTCACTTTATGATTATGAGTAATTTGAGGGACAAATGGACCTCAAATTTATTTTGTATATATTGTATTGCATTAAATATTGGTTTAGTCCATATTATAGGGGAGATGTTGCCGAAATTTGGAAAAATTATATTCAGTATCTATCTTTCGAGGTAATTCGTAAGTCCTCGTCTATTTGGGATTGATGCATATTTTTGAATTTTAAGGCAGTTCGTAAATCCTCAAATTGGAACTGCTCATATTTTTGAGGCAATTTGTAAGATCTTACCTAGTAAACTACTTATATTTCGAAGTTCTACTCGCATGTGAATGTACAACTCAGACTTGAGGGACTATTGTTATATCCATAAATTATGTGGCATACGTGTGGCGGAGGTGGTTCCACATTTGTTGATGTGACATCGACTATTTAATTAATTGGATCCATTTAGTTAAACAATTGCATTTTGGGCTTGGAGTCCCAACCCATCATGCCCACTTGACCCATTTATTTCTTTATAAATATATGATTCATTTTATAATAAGGTATGTTCATTTTAACCCTAACCAAAATCCCATCTCTTTCTCTTGCACTCATATTTTTCTCGTTCGGCAGTTGACTTGACTTTCGAAGTGCAAACGATCGTCAGAACTTTTTCTCGATCGACGGTCTTTGTATTCTAACAGGGTGTTCAGTGTACAAGTGAGTCCATGTGGAAGGGACGTGGTTGGAATTCCATTGACACATTTTTCAAGGTCAACAGTGCATACACCAAATAACACAAGTATATTGAAAATGAGAACTTGGTCATATGGGACACTTCTCTCCTGGAAAATGTATTAATAAAATTGAAAAAATAAAAAAACAAAGCCAATAAAAGAGTCAGAAAAATATTAGCACAAATGTTGAAGCACTTGAGACGCAATAAAAAATTGTACTCCCAAAATCCTTGCAGAAGCAGGTGTAGGAATTTGGTTCAAATAATGAACCAAAAATTGGAAAATGAAAAGGTGTGACTACGTGTCAATTTCGACTAAATATTCGGACTTGATCCGATAGTCAAATTACAAAAGTAAATAGATTAACTTATTCTACTCGTCGAGTAGATCGTCGTGGTATATTTGGAATCTCGAAACCAATTCCGGATGAATGAGAAATTACGGACCAAATTTGGAAGAAATGAAGTGTTGCAACTTTTCGAAAGGATGCAGGTTTTGGTCAAGTGTTGCAATTTTTTTAAAGGATGCATGTTTTGGCCCACACTACTTCATTTGCACCCTTTCTACATCTATAAATAGAATCCTATGGACATGATTTTGGGTACACCAATTACATTCAACATTCATTCTCCTCTTGCAATTCTCTCCTTTTTAATTCCATAGTATTTTCATGCATTTCCTTGATAGAGAGAGAATTCCGTTCGAGTTCGCTGGTCGAAGTCATTTAGAGTGCTCCTATGACTTGACGTGGTCGTTGTATCTTGAGAGATGATTGTCAAAAAACTATTAACACCGATGCGGGGTAAATTCATCTTAAGGACTAAGTGTCAAACACTTGCATCGACCAATAATTCATTACTTGCATCTTTTTTCCTACAGTTTTTTGATTTCTTTTGATTATATTTTGATTTCGGGAAATGATTAACATTGTTTACATGTTTATATTGCAAGGTTCGATCAAAAGAATAATTTGCTTTCGTTCAAGAATTGAAAGGGATGAATCCATATCCATGTATTTAGATTCGGTAACTTTTATGTTTTGCTTCTCAAATCCTATTTCGGTAAATCGAAATTACGTTTCGATTTCACGCAAATAACCGGTATGCTTTTGTGAATATAATATGCACGTAATCGGTGTGAATTTCCCCAACAGCAGGAGCTCACCTGCAATAGGAGGCAGCACGTCTTGCCTTATGAGCAACACAACTGAGTGTGCTTCTTAATTAACAGAAATCTAAATGTCAGAAGAAACTCTATTTTAATGCCTATTGTGGCATAGCCAACAGGAAAAGTAATTAATAAGCAATCAAGAAATAAAATCGGAGCATAATAGTTTAAGGAAGTGATTGTGGATCAAGTCTTGCAATTGTTGTGCAATATTCTTGATCAGAGCCATAAAAAGACATATCTCACCTGGCAAATATGCTAGAAATAAAATCAAGAAGGGGAGGAGAGATTTGGAGGTACAGACTTTTTTGTTTCTCCTTTTCATTTTCTTGGCCTCATTTGATCAATTTTGAAGGAGATATTTCATAGGTAATTCTAAGGTGAGCAAGCATCAGTCTAAAGGGCGAAAAAATCTTGACCACATGCTGCTTTTCCTGTTGTGGATATATTTCAGAAATTTTACGCACTGCATTTTGAATAACAATGAAAATTTGGACACTTCTGAGCACTTTTGCAGCTGTAGTGCTTCAACTGAGTGGCTGTCCTAGAAGTTTTCCCCATTTTTTCTGATACGATGAACATTCTAAAACTATCACAAGTATCTGTGTATAGTCATTTGGGATATCTTAATGATCTTAAATCAGTATAAGGAAAACAATATTACTGCCAACCCACAAGTCTAATAAGCCTATAAACATGCTATTATTCTTGTATAATGTTTCATTATACGTAGGATGCTGCTTCGAAAGCTCAGGGTTATTAAAGTTCCAAACTACAGTGCATTTTCCGTCTGACATCAAAGGGCAGTCCACTATCTGGTGGAAGTGTTAAAGAGCACATTAAATCTGTTTCTACGTAGGAATTTTTTGTAGTCAAAAAAAGACTTCCTAAGCATAAACTTGTTGCAATTTCATGATCCTAGGTGGCTAGGTCCTTGTACAATAGGGTGGTGATGGGACCCTGCTCTGGGATCTCAGATTGAAATGCTAAAATGAAGGGATCTGGACTGAATTTTAATGTTTATTGAACTGAAATGATGAACAAAACACGAACAAGAGCATTCGAGAGGCTCCAACTCTCTTACTAGACACTTGAATTTTCCATACCTCTACCCCCCTTCCCCTTTTACATTTATCGATGACAAATTTTCTCACTCACTCACTACCCTCCCCAACAACTAACAAAATAACAAAACGGCATGCAAATGAATTAATTTTTGTTATTTAGCTGACTTGGCTGCTTCCCTGTTTGGCATTTGACCTAGTTGCTTATTCCTTCG
>NW_019247977.1:50667-97711 GCF_002742605.1 Olea europaea var. sylvestris | reverse complement strand
ATTGCTGGCGTATACTTTCCACAGATTCCCATGTTGCTTCAAAGTCCGGTGAGTTCTTCCACTTGATCAGCACTTCAAGACCTGAACCCTCTGCTGAATTGGCACGCACCTGCAATACTGCCTCAGGTTCTATCATAGACTGACTTTCCATGGCAAGTTGTTCTGGAATATGGGAGATAGTTTGGATGCCCCTACAGCTTTCCTGAGTTGGGATATATGAAAAATCGGGTGAATGGCAGATTCTGGAGGAAGCTTCAACCGGTAGGCCACCTGCCCAATCCTAGCCTCGATTGCAAAGGGTCCATAGTTCCTGGGGGAGAGCTTTGCAGATGATCGACGGGCTACAGATTTTTGACGTAGGGGAGTAGCTTCAAGTACACCAAGTCCCCAGTGTTCAACTGGATGTCACGGCGATGCCCATCTGCCTGCTGTTTCATCCTCTGTTGGGCCCGTAACAGGTGCATCTTAAGATGTTGGAGGACTTCATCCCTGCTGATTAACGATTGTTCCACAGATGATACTGTTGTCAATCCTTTTTCAAATGGTAGAACTGGAGGGGGATCACAACCATAAACAATCCGAAAGGGCGTATGCTTTGTTGCTGTGTGGAATGAAGTGTTATACCAATATTCCGCCCAGGGTAACCACTGCTCCCAGGAGCGGGGTTTACCCGATGCAAAGCAATGCAAGTAGGTTTCTAAACACCAGTCAACGACCTCTGTTTGGCCGTCCGTCTGGGGGGTGGTAAGCTGTACTCCTCTTGAGCATAGTCCCCTGAGCCCGAAAAAGTTCTTTCCAGAATTGACTCATGAAAATACGATCGCAGTCCGACACAATAGATTGGGGAACGCCATGCAATCTGACAATTTCTCGAATGAAGACCTTGGCCACCATGGGAGCCTTGAAGGGGTGCTTTAGACCAATGAAGTGGCTGTACTTACTGAGGCGGTCGACCACTACTAAGATAGTGTCCCAACCTTCAGACGGGGGTAGACCTTCAATAAAATCGAGTGAAATATTAGCCCACACCTTCTGGAATTAGCAGGGATTGCAAGAGTCCCTGGGGAGACAAAGACATGTACTTGTTCTGCTGGCACACATTGCAACGATCCACAAATGCCTTGACATCTTTTTTAATGCCCCTCCAATGGACCTCCCGTGCAATTCGTTTTTAAGTTTTGAGGAAGCCCGAGTGACCACCAACGCCAGTGTTATGATACTCTTATAGTATTATTTCTGTGAGTGGGGATGATTTCGGTACAACCAACCTGCCTTTGTAAAGCAGAACTCCCTCTAGCACAGAGTATCCTGGTTTTTCCTCCCCTGTCTGAATACTTGCGATGACCTTGCTTAACTCTTCGTCACTCGCTACTGCCAACCTGACATCGTCCAACTGTAACACTCGAGAGCTGGATATTGCCAGAGAACTCACTGTGGGCTCCACTCGGGAAAGGGCATCTGCAGCTTTGTTCTCTAATTTCGGCCGGTACTGAATTTCAAAGTAAAAACCCAAAAGTTTAGTCATCCAGATGTTCTTCACAAATTAAGCGCTGCTCTAAGAGGAACTTCAGACTTCGCTGATCAGTTCTTACTATAAAGCGTCTGCCTAGAAGATAATGCCACCACTTTTGGATGGAAAACACAATGGCCATCAATTCTCGCTCATAAACCGACTTGCATCTAGTTGCCTTTGCATTAAAACTCCCCCCAAACCTTGACCCGAGGCATCCGTTTCCACCACGAATTCCTGCAAAACATCTGGTAAAGCGGGGACTGGAACTTCGGTCATAGCTCTCTTTAGGTTGCTGAAAGCTTCCTCTGCTGCCTTGCCCCATATGAACCCATCCTTTTTTAGCAGCTCGGTTAATGGCCAAGCATCTTTGCATACCCCTTTACAAATCACCGGTAGTAGCCGATGAGTCCTAAGAACCCACGTAGTTCCTGAAGATTCCTAGGCGTGGGCCACTTGCACATTGCCTCCACTTTCGACTCATCTGTCGCCACTCCTTTACCTGATATCATATGGCCCAAATACTCCAGCTGGGACTGCCCAAATGTGCACTTTTTCTCATTCGCGTATAACTTGTGTTGCTATAAATATGTCAGTACCATGTCTAGGTGTGCTTGGTGTTCCTCAAGAGATTTACTGTCAAAGAAGACCAACACAAATTTTCTGAGGTAAGGTCGAAAGATATCATTCATCAGTCCTTGGAAAGTCGTCGGTGCATTCGTCAGTCCAAACGGCATAACAAAAAATTCATAGTGGCCCTCATGAGTTCGAAAGGCAGTTTTCGGCACACCTTTCTTCCTCATCCTTATCTGATGGTAACCTGATTTTAAGTCCAGCTTTGAGAAGATATTCGCCCCATGAAGCTCGTCCAGCAATTCATCAATCACTGGTATAGGAAATCTGTCTGAAATTGTTACCCGGTTCAGCGCCCTATAATCCACACAAAAACGTCAGCTCCCGTCCTTCTTTTTAACCAACAAAACAGGGCTCGAGAATAGACTACAGTTGGGCTGAATTATCCCTGCCTCTATCATGTTTCGGACAAATTTCTCAATCTCATTCTTCTGAAAATACGGGTAACGGTATGGCCTGACATTCACCGGTTCTGCCCCCGTTTGGAGCACAATCGCATGATCAAGGGAATGCACTGGGGGAAGCTTGTTGGGCCACTCAAAGACCCTGCGGTGGCGATGCAATACCTCTGTCAACTCGTCAAAACCCCTTATTCCTTTAACCTCGTCTTCCAGGCTCAAGCTACCCAATTCCAGCAGTACCCCTTGGTCACCTTCTTTAAAGTTCCTGACCATCGATTTATTGAGACCTGAGTCTTTTGTAAACTGGAGTCCCCCTGCAACACGACCAATTTTCCTTCAACATTAAATCCAGAGCGGGACCTGAGGAGAGGCCCAAGAGGCCTCTGCCTCGAGCTCCCTTAGCCCAGCATATAAGGGGGCCCAAAAAAATCTTGCAACCATTTTTTATTTTGTTTGGAAAACCCAATTTCAACAGTTTCTTCTACAGTTGGCTGCTCCTCCATTCCAATCGCCACGATTAGTCCGTCTGCAAGACTGCAACTCAAGGCCCTGCAACCACTCCTAAAATCTACCGGCGATGGGCAATGGCAACATCCTGTGGCGGTCTTGGGTTAGGGTCTTCTTCTATTATTGGACTCGTTGGTACTTGGTACTATTTGGTAAGTCATTTATGATTTATCTTCCCCAAATTCCAACCGACTGACGGCAATAATCAAGGCATGAATCCGATTCTGATGCTGTCATTTTGCTTCCATGCGTTCTGTATGACTGTATCATCTATCAATTTGTTTTCTTGCAATGTATGGTAATTGATATCCAAAATCCGACCAACCGCATAGTG
Source organism: Olea europaea var. sylvestris (assembly GCF_002742605.1). Classification (NCBI taxonomy): domain Eukaryota; kingdom Viridiplantae; phylum Streptophyta; class Magnoliopsida; order Lamiales; family Oleaceae; genus Olea; species Olea europaea. The sequence continues at coordinate 94,326 of NW_019247977.1, read as the reverse complement.
GCATTCTGCTTCTATGCTTCAGCCTTTAGTTCAATGCTTTTGTTAATTATTATCTAATATGTATCAATTTGTTTTCTTGCAAAGTTTTAGGTATGAGATTTAAATTGATTTCTTTGTCTATTTGTTGAATCTTGATTCTTAAACTTGAAGACATTGGACATGTTTAATTGATTTCAATTGGTGAATGAAATTCTTAAATTCATCCATTAATGATGAATGATTAATGATTAATCCTGCCATGTTAAAGTAATTTAAGAGCAAGTGAACTTTGATTCTGTGAAGTAGGCTGCCTATGACTGTGAGCAATTGTAATCTAGACTCTAACTTTCCAAATTTTGTGTTGGGGTTTTTTGATAATGGAAGTTGATGATGATCCGATGATTGATTAAATAGGTAAGGTTAGGTGATGGAAATATAGATTCATTAGCTCAACTTAATGGATTTAGCTCTCTAGCATTTTTTTTTTTTTTATGATTTGGTCTATTTTTTAGAACATTTTTACATTATTATTTGATTATAATATACATATTTTAAATATTTCATTTTTTTGTTTTATTTTTTGATTTTATGTTAACAAATTTACTTACTTAAATCTCTTATAAATGTTAAAAATTAATTGCTTCGTATAATTTATGGGCCCAAAATTTGAATTTCGCCTCGGCTCCCCAAAATACAGGGTCGCCCTGATTAAATCTCATCGTCAACCTTCCCCAATCCACCTGTGTTTGACCGAAGGTCCCTAACCACGTCATTCCCAAAATTAGGTCGGTACACCCCAGCATAAGGGAGAAAATCATCCACCACCTCGATGCCTGGCAAGGCCACGACTAACCCCTTGCAAATTCCCCAGCCTTCCACCGTGGTACCTGTTCCTATAGTGACCCCGTAGCTGTTGGTTCCCGTCACTGGGATGTTTAGCTTCTTCACCAATCCCAATGATATGAAGTTGTGAATAGCCCCATAATCGATGAGCACCACTACTGCCTGTCCTAGCAGAGACCCAGTTACCTTCATCGTCCTTGGTGTGGTTAGCCCTACCACCGAGTTGAGGGATAGTTCCACAACCTCTTGCACTTCATTTTCGACTACCCCTTCCTCCTCTTGGACCACAAGTACCTGCAATTCCTTGAGTCGACATTTGTTACCAGGTTGGAACTTCTCGTCGCATTTATAGCATAATCCCTTCTCCCTTTTCAGCTGAAGTTCCGCATCCGACAGTTTCCGGTACAGCGTTCCCCCCTTTCCGACAGGCGGGCCCCTGTGATTGGGCGTTGATGGCTTCGAATGGGCTACTGGAAGTCGCTGGTACGAAGTCGCGTGATGGGTCTGAGCATTCTGGGAGTAATTGACTGGGCTGCAGGAGAAGTTATTTGTCTGGGTCTTTACTTTAGTTGGGCCGTATTGAAGCTCGGCTGATCAATTGCAGCACTTCTATCCTCAACTCATTGGGCTAGTACCATGGTATGGGCCAATCCATGGGGTTTCATCATCCTAACTTCGGCCCGTATAATAGGTGTCAACCCATTGACAAAATTACATTCCAGAACTTCTTCAAGGATCGGTGGCAGGGGAGCAGCCAGTGCTGCAAATTGGCGCCGATAATCCCTCACGGAGCTTACCTGCCTTAGCGCTAGCAACTTCTCCAGCTGGGTTCCTTCTTGTGACGTACGAAATCGCTCCATGACCAAGGTTTTAAGATCTTCCCACCGGCGCATGGGCTGCCTATCGTCCTCCCATTGGAACCAAGCCAGTGCCTCTCCCTCGAAGCAAACTGCCGCCGCCTCTAATTTCTCGCAATTCGATAATTGATTCATGTTAAAATATCGTTCTGCTCTGAAAATCCAGCCATCCGGGTTCTCACCATCGAAAATGGGCATTTCTAGCCTTCGGTTCCGGTCTACTTGGGGAATCTGAGGATGGTTCGTGGGGACTCTTCTCCTTCCTTCTTCTCTCCGTTTCAGCCCACTGCCCCATCAATACATCGATTTTTTCCATTAATGAGGCCATATCCTTCTGCACACCCTCTATCTACCCTTCCAGCGAGTCCACCCGATCAGACAGTGTCATTTTCCCAGGTGTTGGATGCTCTAATACCAAATTGATGGGACCCTGCTCTGGGATCACAGATTGAAAGGCTAAAATGAAGGGATCTGGACTGAATTTTAATGTTTATTGAACTGAAATGATGAACAAAACATGACCAGGAGTATTCGAGAGGCTTCAACTCTCCTACTAGACACTTGAATTTTCCATACCTCTACCCCTCCTTTCCCTTTTACATTTATTGACAAATTTTCCAACTCACTACCCTCCCCAACAACTAACAAATTAACAAAACGGCATGCACATGAATTAATTTCTGTTACTTAACCGACTTGGCTGCTTCCCTGTTTGGCATCTGACCTGGTTGCTTTTCCTTCGTGCATAAGTGAATATTACTGGAGGCTTATTAGGTGGGTATGCAGATGGGGAGTAAAGAATTAGTTCTTCAGAGTAGCCATCAAAGGACTGCTACCAAAAGAAGTAAAATTCATACCTTTTGATCAAAATGATTTTATTGATCAGCCAAATGGTAGTCATACCCAAAGCTTATCATCCGCAAAACAACTACCAAAAGAACAGGAAATAGAGAAAAAAGATGAGATACAGTAAATAACATTTCATTAGGGGATTCATGCCAAAGGATACAAATGCTTTAAACTGATCATTGTAATTAAGGTATCACCCGCACTAACACTCGTGGTAAGTAAATAATAATGCTGTCAGCTACAGCTTTGTCATGGAAAGGTACATCAGAAAACCAGTATGAAATTTATTTTCCATTTATGCTATCAAAAATCGTACCTGTAGATTTCCCGAGCTTGATGATTCGGATTGAGCACGATTGTAGTCTTCCGGTACCAGAAACAAAAGGCAACGAGGTGTGTTCTCGTTGTTCCTCCGATGCTTAAGTCAGAAAGAGAATTATAAGTGTGAGGCTATAAACTGGAGGATAATGAATAACGTACCTGAATGATGGTCCAAGGTTCTATATTTATAGAGGAAGGTAGTGTACTCCTAGTAGGATTGTGCCGGTTGGATGTTTTTATCCAATGGAATCCCGTTTGTAAGGAATGTCCTACTCGTAATGGAATTGTCTGATAAGTAGTGTAAGAGTTGATATAGAGTTATTGGGTGTTTAGGTGTTCGTTTATTAGGCACATAGGTCTAGAAAATCTATTAATGGAATATGTCTCGAGGACTTATTCTCGAGGACCATGGGGTGATGTTAATAGTCGTATGAGTTTTCCTCGAGGACCAAAACACCCGAGGACTAGAAAGATCCCGAGGACATATGGCAAAAAGGTGAGTGGAGCACGTATGGAGTCCTCGGGTATACCAATATTGGTATCATCATTGGCCCCCATGCACTCCTCCTAGAGATCGAGCGTTAGGATGGGGTGCACATGAGTTACGAACACTTTACTTTAGGCAGCTTCGTCGAGAAGTGCTAGCTGACGATAAAGGTCGGTATTGATATGACCGTTGCAGAGAATGGGCTTGGATTTTTGACACGTGTCTTCATGGACAGTTGTAGATAGCGACCTTTGGCCTCCCGTCATTTTCGCCTATAAATATTGCTATTCTCACCTTCATTTTTCACTTTTACCCATTGTAAATCTGAGTTCTGTGAGGTTGTGCTCGAGATAAATACTCTGGGAACTTCTCAACTCGTCGGGAAACTCCAGGTAAGGCTCGAGACTTCTAAGTTATTCCATAAGCTAGGTCTTAAGTTCGTTAAGCGATGTCGAGTAGTGAGGGTCGTGATTCATCCAGTAGTTCGAGTAGTAGTGAGGATGTAGGAACGTCGATAATACCGACGGCTATTCCCCTAGAGGCTACTCCTGAGGCTCAAGTTAATATGATCTTCGAATATCTCGATGAACCCTGTAGGCTGAAAGAGCACTCAGCTATTGATGCGGCTAGGGAATATGGTATTATGCCTATCTGTGATGTTAGATTTCCTGGCCCCGAGGATAGGATTATTCGACCTCGTCGAGGGGAGTTTGTTATTTTTAGGGAGACCCTTAAGGCTGGCTTTAGGTGGCCCCTTCACCCCTTTTTTATTGCTTTGTTGGTCGAGCACTCCATGTGCCCGGGGTAGTTAGTGCCCAACGCCTGAGAATGCTCATATATTTTTTTTATAGCATGTAGGTTCTTAGGTATCAAGCCCAACATCGACCTCTGTAAATTAGTATTCGAGCTTAAGAAACATCCTCAATATACTTGTTTTGGCTATCTCTCGACGATAGGGGGTTTCAAGGTCCCGAGGATGGCGATTTCTCTGAAGGGGTGGAGGGAGGGGTAGTTTTATGTAATAGCGCAAGAACCCGACCTTCCTTTCTGGCCTGATTGGGGAATCCCCGACTCCGAGAAGTTCTGTGAGGGCTAGGTACATCTAGATGTGTTGGAAAAGCATAGGAGGATGCTAGTGGGGCTTAGCCCCTTTTTCTCGACGATGAAGGAGATTGGGGAAGAGGTTATAGACCTGGCAAATATTAGAGGCGTCGAGGGTAGGGATATTCCCTTATTTTTTGCGAAATAGCTTGACCTTGTGCTCGTTCTAAAGTGTTGTAATTTTGCAGGCATATCGTTTGATCCTCGAGCCCTCCGGAATTTTGTCAGCACGAGGGCTGGTGCCCATCCACAGGGGCAGCCCCCGACGGAGAAGAAGGGCAAGAAAAGGTCTCAAGGCACCCCTGAGCGAAGTGTGAGGAGGCCTGGCGAAACATCTCGAGCTCAACCTCAAGTCTCGACCCCTTTGCAGCCGAGCCAAAGATCTCCAACTCCTCGGGTCGTTACTCCTCAGCCTCCTTCTGAGGTGGTCGACCTTGAGGATGATCCGTGTCTGACCGGGGACTTTGATCGTTGCAACCTCACTCCTGATCTTGTGAACAAGTACAAGGAGGAGGTCAAGCTCAAGGATGGAGTGAAGGTCCTCGAGCGTCTTACTGTGAAGGTAATCCTCGAATATTTGACTTCAGCTTTTAGTTTCGTCATCGAGATTAATACTTATTTTCTTTTTCAGATGTTGAGTGTAGCTCGAGGGCTTTCTCTTCAAGGCATCGAGGAGGCCAAGAGAGCGGTTGGGGTGGAGACCTCCATGGCCTCCAAGGACAGGAGGATTCTTGACCTCGAGGCTCAGGTCGAGGTTCTATTGAAGGAGCGTGATGACGCGAAAATAGAGGCTGCTAAGGCCAGGGATGACCTTGATGTGGCAAAGGATGAGGTTGAGGGTGTGAGGCTCGAGCTTGTCCAGAAGACAAAGGATTTTGAGCGCGAGCTCGCGGATGTAAAGGAGAAGGCCTGGGAGGAGTTTAAAACCTCCGAGGATTGTGATAAGATCAAGGGCGAGTACGCGTTGGGGGCGTACTTCCATGCTCTAAAGGAGGCCCGGGCCTTCATCCGTTTGAAGTTACCCGACGTCGCTTCGGATGACCTGAAGACCGTGCCTTCCATTGCTGATACCTTGGAGCTCTTGGGTGCAGAAGATGGAGGAGGATCAGGTGGAGATGACGATGAGGAGGTCCTTGAGGACGATGTACAGATCGACATCCACAACCTCGACCCTCCCCTTGGCCATATTGGATAGCCCCCACCCCGATCTTTTGCTTTGTAATTTTTGTTTTTTGAACAACTTTTTTGCTCGATGAATTGTACAATGTTTTACTATTATTGAATGGTCATTGCCTTTTAGTTATGAACTGCAAATTAGTCATCCCGGCCCCTGGGACTTCAAACATCTCGAGCAAACAAACTGAAAAGTAATTCTCATGCGAAGTCCTTGGGAGAATAACTCGAGTACATTAACTTTAAAGAAGTTATGTACTTATGTGACGTCCTCGAGGGATTGATATTCTCGAGGACTTTACGACTCGAGCATATTAACTCAAAAAGAAGTAATGTACTCATGCGACGTCCTCGAGGGATTGATATATACTCGAGGACTTCATAACTCGAGCACATTAACTCTAAAGAAGCAATGTACTTATGCGACGTCCTCGAGGGATTGATATTCTCGAGGACTTTACGACTCGAGCACATTAACTCAAAAAGAAGTAATGTACTCATGCGACGCCCTCGAGGGATTGATATATACTCGTGGACTTCATAACTCGAGCACATTAACTCTAAAGAAGCAATGTACTTATGCGACGTCCTCGAGGGATTGATATATACTCGAGGACTTCATAACTCGAGCACATTAACTCTAAAGAAGCAATGTACTTATGCGACGTCCTCGAGGGATTGATATTCTTGAGGATTTTACGACTCGAGCACATTAACTCAAAAAGAAGTAATGAACTCATGCGACGCCCTCGAGGGATTGATATATACTCGTGGACTTCATAACTCGAGCACATTAACTTTAAAGAAGCAATGTACTTATGCGACGTCCTCGAGGGATTGATATTCACGAGGACTTTATGACTCGAGCACATTAACTCAAAAAGAAGTAATGTACTCATGCGACGCCCTCGAGGACTTTACGACTCGAGCACATTAACTCTAAAGAAGCAATGTACTCATACGACGTCCTCGAGGGATTGATATTCTCGAGGACTTTACCACTCGAGCACATTAACTCAAAAAGAAGTAATGTACTCATGCGACGTCCTCGAGGGATTGATATTCTCGAGGACTTTACCACTCGAGCACGTTAACTCAAAAAAGAAGTAATGTACTCATGCGACGTCCTCGAGGGATTGATATTCTCGAGAACTTTACCACTCGAGCACGTTAACTCAAAAAAGAAGTAATGTACTCATGCGACGTCCTCGAGGGATTGGTATTCTCGAGGACTTTACCACTCGAGCACGTTAACTCAAAAAAGAAGTAATGTACTCATTCGACGTCCTCGAGGGATTTGTCTAAAAAGATGGAAGACTTTTATATGCCACCGAGCATTACTATAACGATTTGTGCTCGAGTATGTTGTCTGGTCAATTTTTTTTATTTTTTATTTTTATGAGTGGTTGTGTAGGCCAAAGCTTTGGGTACTTGCTCGGGGCAAGGCTTTGGGTACTTGCTCGGGACAAGGTTTTAGGTACTTGCGCGGGGCAAGGCTTTGAATGCTTGCGCAGAGCAAGGCTTTTTAGGCGCTTGCGCGGGGCAAGGCTTTGAGTGCATGCACGAGGCAAGGCTTTTAGTGCTTGCTCGGGGCAAGGATTTTTGAGTTGCTTGCACGAGGCAAGGTTTTTGGTGTTTGCTCGGGGCAAGACTTTAGGTGCTTACACGGGGCAAGGCTTTTTGAGTTGCTTGCACGGGGCAAGACTTTTGGTGCTTGCTCGGAGCAAGGCTTTTGATAAGAAGATCATATTTCAATGAATAGCTTAATTCTTATTGTGCTTTGAAAATAGACTTAGCTCGCAGGCCTGACAACTGAAAACGTGAACCTTGGCACGCAGGCCTGACTAACAAAAATAAGACTTGGCACGCAGGCTCGAGAACTAAAAATGTGAACCTTAGCATGCAGGCCTGACTACTGGGAATTGATTACCTGTAATAATTTTTAAATTTTCGGTGTTCCATGGTCTTGGAAGTGGTCTTCCTGATGTATCCCTTAAACTGTATGCACCTCCTTGAAGCTGTCGTATGATTTCGAAGGGCTATTCCCAAACTGGTTCTAGCTTGCCCGGAGCATGACCTGCTGCTTCGGCCTTTCTTAACACAAGGTCTATGGTCTTGAATCTCCGTGTCCTCACTTTTTTATTGAAATACTTTGTTGTTCTATCTTGGTAAGAGGCCATTCTTAAAGCTGCCTGATTGTGAACTTTTTCCAAGAGGTCAAGGTGTTCAGTGGTGCATCCTGCACCTTCGGGCTCAAGTCTTCTTTGGCTGGGCAACCTGACTTCAATAGGGATGGTGGCTTCAATACCGAAAGCCAACATGAAGAGGGTTTCCCCGTAGCAGTTTTGTGGGACGTTCTATATGTCCAAAGTATGGAGGATAACTCGTCAGACCAGGAACCTCTTGCATCTCCGATCCTTGTACGGAAGTCTTGTAATATAATCCGATTGGTTATTTCGGCAAGACCATTACTTTGAGGATGGGAAACTGATGTTAGACGGTGATCGATCCCTAGGTTAGAACAGAAGTTTTTAAATTGTGCATTGTCAAACTACCTGCCATTATCAGTTATGAGGACTTTCGGTATCCCGAACCTGCATATGATGGATCTCCAAATGAAACTTCTCAACTTAGGCTCTGAAATTGTTGCTAAAGCCTCGGCCTCAATCTACTTAGTGAAGTACTCTACAGCCACAACCACAAACTTCAATTTTCCCCTAGTTATTGGAAAGGGACCAAGGATGTCAATAACCCACTGCTCAAATGGGGCTGTGCAACTAATGCTAGTGAGGTCCTCTGTGGATGGCATTGCCAAATCTTTGGCACTTGTCACACTTCTTGACATATTCCTGGGCGTTTTTTTCATGGTTGGCCAATAATATCTGTTACGTGTTATCATACTTGGCCAATCGACGTGGGCCTATGGCCCACTCAATCCGAACCACGTGGCACTCTAGCCAAAGTGGGCTAAATGGCCGATGCCCTTTATGCCGAAGCTAGTGAAACTAATTGAGCCTCATCTGTCGAGGCCTGTGAAGATTACCGAAGCCCTATAGCGAAAGTACTACGTGTTTGACAGAAGCCTTAAACATGAAGTAGAAGCCTCCGAACCATGAAGCGACGTCTTTCATGGTCACTTCTCCCAAGAGATCTCCTACATAAGGATCTGGTTAGAATGATTGATGGAACGTTTGTCATAAGTACATATGTCAGGTCTTATTACTAGCATGGGGGCTCTGCACAAGCAATAAATGCACAGCAAGCTAGCTAGTCAAGAGTGATACCTAGGATTGTATGTTTGAATTGAGAAGATGAGGCCACGTGTTACCTCGTCTAAGGGCTGTCATTTCACATGTAACACTATAAATACTTCCTTTGTATAACATCGAAAGGCTAATGCAAGAATCAATACAAAAAAATCACATTTTATTCTCTGATTATCTTTACAATATAATACGAGTTCACACACATTTACATTCACTTTCATGAGCACTGATTGGTAATTATTGTACAATCGGATTAAGAACGTCCCATCTGATTCCGAAAGTTCTTGTCCCGCGTCGTTGAGCTGCTCCCACGCGCTTGATTCGTTCGTTCTAGACCGTCCACGTGTCTTAGCGTGTAGGACCTTCGCTCACGTGTGCGCGGGTGGGTCCGGCATCTGTTGGCAACACTTTTTGGGGTCAATAGATTGACACAGTCTGTGGGAAACCATACTATAATTACGAACAACCTTGTGGTGGAAGCTTATTGAAGAACATTTGGGCACACCCTTGAAAAAGGATTTGTTCTTGAAAAAGAACAAGAGGAAGCCCCACAACTTAGCAAAATCTGAAGTCAGACGAAAATAAAATGAGTTTAAACGAAGACACACCCCCCAGGAGGGTAAGAGAAAACGCAAATGTACCTCCTCCACCTGCTGCCCCAGCAGCTCGGCAAAGACTCCACCACCACCAAAGAAGAGGTGGAATGTGGGTAACGGCCCGACTGTCAAGAGAAATGGCTGCCATGGCGGCCAAAATGAGAGACATTGCTAGCCAAAACTTGGCTATGAGGGAGCTCATGGCCCAAATACAAGGCCAGGGGAGCTTCCCCATTCCTCCATACGCCCCTCAGGGGCACTACTAGCAAGAAGACGAAATTCAAAGTTATAGAACTGCCTCGTCGGACTATAGCCGAGGTAGAAGCCCATTTGAAAGGGAAGTGGAAGTTGATGTTTCCTCCAACTACGCTTCTGGTCGACCCACCGAGGTCCCATTGAACCATGATAACTTCCCACCTCCATATGAGCAAGAGTCAAGACATAGGAGGGCAGGCAGTGTATTTGACAGAATCAGCCCCGCTAAACCGAGACTTAGGCAACAACAGACACATCAGCCTTAGATAAGACTGCAGCCTCCACCTCCGATGCCCAAGCGACCAGAAGAAAGGCATGAAAATGTCCTCCATGTTGCTCCGCCTAGAAATAGGCGCTAGAGGAGGGAGGAAGAGGCTAGGAACCGTCCTGAAATATCTCACCAACAACCACGGCAAGAGGCCGAGGAATATGATTCAGATGAACAGCAGAGGTCCTGTGACTTGGACGATGACGATGAGAATCTGCCGTTCTCAAGGGAACTAAGAAATGCCCAGGTTCCAAGTCACTATGTAATGCCAAAGATACCAAAGTATGATGAAAGAGGCAACCTGGAGAAGCACCTAAATTCTTATAAAACCCACATGAGCCTAAGGGGGGCCACCCCAGCTATGAAGTGCAGAGCTTTCCATTCAACACTTAGTGGAGCGGCTGAAATATGGTATAGCAGGTTGCCACCGGGGAGCATAAGAAGCTGGCCCGAGTTCAAGACAACATTCTTGAAGAGGTTCGCGGTAAGCAAAGAAGGAGAGGCCCCCATCTAGCGTCTCCAAGACATGAGACAAGCACATGTGGAATCCCTAAAGAGCTTTCTATCTCACTTCACAGACGAAATGATGTATTACGTGCAAGTCACCGACCGTGAGGCACTATCTGCTTTAAGGGGAGGCCTGAACATGAATACCTTATTCTGGAGGAACGTGCAAAATCAAGGTCCCACCACCTATGATGCCCTACTCGAGATGATGAGACGGGAAATCATCAATGAAGAATTGATTGAGCATAGGAACAAGGCAGGTAGAGGCCTCCCACCTCCTCAGAGGCAGCGTGCTAGAGGGCCGACTTCCCCCCTGATGGACTACCAAATGAACCAGGCTGGAAATGAGAGTTCTGGCCAAGCATTTGCCACCACCACTTTGAACGCGGTTCCTACCTTGGCATTTGAGGATATCAACCCAATCACTAACACCCATCAGATGGAAACCCCCCAAGGATCCCGTAGAGGGAGAGGTCGAGACCGGGGTTAGGGACCTAGAAATAGGTCGAATCAGAATCCGCCAGGATACTGTGTACACCACAGGTCCTATGGACACGACACAACAGATTGCCGAGACTTTGCGCACCGCTCCAGGGCGGAACCCCCCAGGCACAAAAATGAATCGCCCCAAACAAACAGGCCCCCGCCCATGCACGACAACCAAAGTGGGCGCGAAGAGGTTGTCCCTCGTCAAAGGGATGTTTTTCCCACGACGAAGGGAGCGTGATACAGAGAGGCTCAGGGAAGGGCACAGGCACCAAAGAAATCGACAAGTCCAGAATGAAGCTCCTATGCACGAGATAGATACCATATTTAGAGGCCCGTATGTTGGTGGTGAAACACGAAACGCCAAAAGGAATTACGCCCGGGAGGCTAAACACCCCCCTTTGACAAGTTACATTGTGGATAGCAACTCCCGGAGGAACCAAGTTCCACCTATTATCTTCACTCAGGAAGACGCCGAAGGAGTTCACTTCCCCCATTGCGATGCACTTGTTGTGAGGGTCGTCATAGCCCGAAATGGGCTCAAGCGAATGTTAGTTGACAACGGTAGTTCTGTCAACATTCTATTCCAATCCGCGTTTGACAAGATGATATTGGATCATCAGTTGACACCCACCACGACTCCTCTGTATGGATTCACAGGAGATAGCATCACTCCAAGGGAAAAGATAACGCTTGCATTGGAGATGAGAGAGTCTCCCCAAGCTACAATAAACTTCATGGAGTTCCTCATTGTCGACAGTCGATCGCCTTACCATGGAGTATTAAGTAGGCTATCCCTAAAAGAATTGGAAACAGTCACCTCTATCCACCACCTATGCATGAAATTTTCGACGAAAAATGGGGTAGAAACGGTGAGAGGTGACCAAAGAGGGCCGGGAGAGTGCTATCTAAGCTCCATCAAAAAGGTAGAACCCCGGGACGTCCATGTAATCATAGCCAATATAGTCATGGCTGACGTCCCAGGTTTCACGGGGTGCCTTTCTTCTTGGCACAGAAAGGGACACCGTGCGGCAGTAGTCTGCTCCGCTAGACTACCTTCCGCCTTTTCTCGGTCGCGTCGGGACGAAAGAAAATTTGATTGCAATTTTGTAGAAAGCTTACAATTGAGAATTTGAATACATTGAAAGTAAATTGAACATTGATTGCTGAAAACTGAACATTACAATTGATGAAAGCAGAAAATTACAAATGCTGGTGCAGGGGGCGGACACCAGTGAGCTTGAAAGATTTTTGAATGACTAATACCCCCTATAATAGCATTCTGAACAAAAACCCAAGTGACGGGAGTAGACGTTTAAAAGACGAGGAATCATACTAATCTTTTACCAATATCAGAGCTATTTTACAATTAAAATAACTATTACAATGAAACGAAAATTACAACTCAAACTTGAAGTAATATTTACAATGTGCGGCCGAAGTTGGGCAAACTGCGGCTGCGATAGTGTCAAGGGGCTAAGTAAAGCTGCGGTCCTTGACACCAGGTGATGCTCCCACTGAACCAGAAGATATCGATATGATAGATGCACTACCCAATCCAGAGGTCTTGGTCATTGACGAGATCGATCCCCGCATAATTGAACACGAACCTCAAGCATCCCCAGTCGAGGAACTTGAGAACTTCTCGGTGAACCCCCGAGACCCATCCAAGATGCTGAGAGTAGGCAAGGGCTTATCCAACACTCTGAAGGAAAAGATTAAAGATTTCCTAAGTAAGAACCTTGATGTCTTTGCTTGGAAGCGTGAGGACATAGTAGGCATAGACCCCAAGGTCAGTTGCCACCACCTGAAGGTCGATCCTAAGGTTGCCCCACACAGGCAGAAAAGGAGAGCCCTCAATCCTGAAAGGTACGAGGCTCTAAAGGAAGAGGTTCAGAAGCTCATCCAAAACGGCTTTATCAGGGAAGCTACCTGTCCTAGGTGGGTCTCCAACCTGGTTTTGGTAAAGAAACACAATGACAAGTGGAGGTTGTGCATTGATTTCACTAACCTCAACAGAGTTTGCCCGAAAGACAGCTTTCCTCTCCCAAGGATTGACCAACTAGTAGACTCCACGGTTGGGCACAAGTTGTTGAGCTTCATGGACGCATACTTCGGCTACAACCAAATACCCATGCTCCCGATCGATGAGGAGCACACTTCTTTCATCACAGATCGAGGCCTCTATTGTTATAGGATGATGCCCTTCGGGTTGAAAAATGCCGGAACAACTTATCAAAGGCTCGTCAACAAAATGTTTATGGACCTCATCGGCAAGACGATGGAGGTATACGCGGATGACATGTTGGTAAAAAGTCTGGAGGCTAAGGACCACATAACGCATCTCAACAGCACATTCCAGATCTTGAGAAGATATAGGATGAGGCTCAACCCCCTCAAGTGCGCCTTTGGAGTGGCTTCCGGCAAATTCTTGGGATACATGGTCAATCAACGCGGAATTGAAGCCAACCTGGAGAAGATTGAGGCCTTATAAAAGATGAGGTCTCCCCAAAATCCAAAGGACGTGCAAAGTTTGACTGGGCGGGTAGCCGCACTTAGCCGCTTCGTCTCCAAAGTTATAGAGAAATGCCTCATGTTTTTCAAAGTGTTGAAAGTTGGGAAGAAGTTCCAATGGAATGAGGAATGTGAAGAGGCCTTCCAAGGCCTGAAAAGGCACCTGGGGCAGGCCCCCCACGTCTCCAAATCGAAGCCTGGAGAAATCCTACAACTATACCTGGCCGTCTCAAATGAGGCCATCAGTTCGGTTCTGACTCGAGAAGAGGGAACCACCCAACTTCCAGTTTACTATACAAGTAAAGCACTCCTATCGTCGGAAACCCGTTACCCCGATATGGAGAAGCTCGCTTTGGCCTTGATCACGGCTTCCAGGAAACTAAGACCCTACTTCCAAGCTCACACCATCCACGTGCTGACAAACTTTCCCGTAAGGCAAGTGCTCTAAAAGCCTGATGTCTCAGGAAGATTATTGAAGTGGGCAGTGGAGCTAAGCGAATTTGACCTCGTGTTCAAGGCTAGGGCAGCCATCAAGGGTCAGGCCTTGGCTGACTTTGTGGCAAAATTCACCAACTTACCCGACATAGATGAAATCATGGAACCTGTCAAGCCCCCTACATGGAATTTATTCGTGGATGGGTCGACTGGAGACGCCGGCTCAGGTGCTGGAGTGGTCCTCATCAGCCCTGAAGGTCACAAGCTAAACTCGGTAATAAGGTTCGGGTTCAAGGCCACAAACAATGTAGCAGAATACAAGGCACTACTTGCAGGCCTCAGACTGGCCAAGGAAATGCAAGTAAAGAGGCTCCTCATAAGCAGTGACTCCCAGCTTGTTGTTAGCCAAGTGAATGGTAACTTCTTAGCCAAGGACAAAACAATGGCCTTATACCTGAAAATGGTGATGGACCTCATCCCATCCTTTGAAAAATTCGAACTAACCTAGATCCCCAGTATAAAAAATTCTCATGCGGATGCACTCTCCAAGCTCGCTAATAGCAAGGATTCAGAACTACTCACGGTAGTACCTATAGAGCACCTCTCCCTACCATTGATCGAGGCCCCCAATGTCATGTGGGTCGCTGGGACCCCTACTGGATGCAGTCGATTGTAGCATACCTTAAAGACCAGGTACTTCCCACTGACAAGCTTGAGGCCTACAAGCTAAGGAGGAGGTCAGCCCACTTCCTCTTCATTGATGATGTTCTCTATAAGAGAAGCTTTTCCTCTCCACTCTTACGGTGCGTCGGAGGAGAATAGGCTAATTACATATTAAGAGAAGTCCATGAGGGCGTGTGCGGCAATCACTCTGGAGGTCTATCTTTAGCATAAAAAATATTGAGGCAGGGGTACTACTGGCCTACCCTGAAAAGGGACACCCTCCAGTTTGTACGAAAGTGTGACAAATGCCAACGATTCTCTTCGGTACAAAGACAACCATCACAGGATTTGACTGTGGTCTCCAGCCCTTGGCCTTTCTCGAAGTGGGGTGTGGACCTCATAGGTCCTCTACCTAAAGGTAGAGGAGGTGCAAGCTTTGCAGTTATGGCCATCGATTACTTTACAAAATGGGTTGAGGCCGAACCACTGGCAAAAATTACAGAAGCAAACACTTCCAAGTTCTTATGGAAGAATATTATATGCCGGTTCAGGATTCCCTACTCGATTGTCTCATACAATGGTAGACAATTCGACAACAAGAAGGTCAGAGAACTATGCGAGGAACTTGACATCAAGAAGCATTTCTCCACACCTCACCACCCACAAGCAAATGGCCAAGTTGAGGTTGTCAACAAAACAATCAAACATATCCTAAAAAGGAAGCTTGATGTGTCGAAGGGGGCCTAAGTGGATGAGCTGCCACAAGTACTTTGGGCGATCCGAACCACCACGAGGACCCCAACTGGGGAAACACTCTTCCTCATGGCATTTGGAACTGATGCAATGAGCCCCGTTGAGGTCGGACTACTGTCTCCAAGACGTCTGCATTTTAGTGAGATGACAAATGACAAGCTTAGGAGGTACGACCTCGATTTCATTGAAGAAAGAAGAGATGAATCCCAGTTGAAGCTCGGTACATATCAAAGGAAGATGACGAGGTACTTCAACTTAAAGGTCAAGAAGAGATCATTACAAATCAACGACTTGGTCCTTAGAAGAGTTTTCCTTTCCTCAAAGGAACTTGGTTCTAGTTCCTTGGGTCCGAACTGGGAAGGCCCATATAAAATTAAAGAAGAGATTTGGCCTGAGACTTATTGAATTGAAGACATGAACGGCAAGGCCCAACCCCGTCCATGGAACATCGAGCACCTCAGAATCTATTACCAACGAATGTACAACCACGTTGGAGGACCTTTCCCAGCTCCTGTAACATTTCTATGGTTCAATAAAATTATATGATTAAATTAACGTGTCGCATTCCGACCTCACCTCGAAGGAGAGGCAAGCGTCCGTTTCTAGGCCACCTCACTTGAACTCCGAGGTTCATGCACATGCCTCCCTGTTGACGGGGCTGAACGTCAAGGGATAAGCCTCAACATGACTGCACCATCCACCATGTTGGGAAGCGTCGTCACCTTGGAGGAGAGGCAAGCGTCCGTTTCTGGGCCACCTCGCTTGAACTCCGAGGTACATGCACATGCCTCCCTTTTGACGGGGCTGAACGTCAAGGGAGAAGCCTCAACATGACTGCACCATCCACCATGTTGGGAAGCGTCGTCACTTCGGAGGAGAGGCAAGTATCCGTTTCTGGGCCACCTCGCTTGAACTCCGAGGTGCATGCACATGCCTTCCTTTTGACGAGGCTGAATGTCAAGGGAGAAGCCTCAACATGGCTGCACCATCCACTATGTTGGGAAGCGTCGTCACCTCGAAGGAGAGGCAAGCGTCCGTTTCTAGGCCACCTCGCTTGAACTCCGAGGTGCATGCACATGCCTACTTTCTGACGAGGGTGAACGTCAAGGGAGAAGCCTCAACATGGCTGCACCATCCACCATGTTGAGAAGCGTCGTAACCTCAGAGGAGAGGCAAGCGTCCGTTTCTGGGCCACCTCGCTTCAAATCCGAGGCTCTTACACGAATCAGAATAAAATTTCAAGTTCGGCTGCAACGATTTATTCTTAAAACCTCCTCAGGTTATGGCTATTAAGCTTGAGTACAATTCATTTGCTTAAATCCAATATTGATCATAACTTTCATGCGATTTATTTGTTAAAGTGATTGGAGTTAGGATACCCAATTAAAGTTGTTTAGTTCTTCAGTCAATATTGTGATCAATTACTTAGCAAGGCCAACACGCTTCAAAGAAATGAACAACATTAAATGAAAGAGATATTATATTAATTTTCAATGGAAAATACAAAGGAGGGCCTGAGGCCAGTACATCATCAATGACTGAAAAGAAAACTATCCTAAGCCTGGGAGGGTGATGGAGGCACTTCAGCAGCTGGGACTTCCGCAGCTTGAGCGTCAGAAATTGCTTCTCCTGCCTCTGCTGCTCTATCTCCCACCGCCTCACCGGCTGGGGTTTGAGGCACCTCATCCACAAACTCTGACCTGAGTTGCGACAGGTCCTGAGTTGGGTACAACTCCTTAGCCCGCTCCATCACCTCGGCGTAAGCAAAGTTCCTCCAGTAGGTGCTGAAGCTCTGGTACTCTGCAGTGTTGTGGAAATTGGCAATATAGTCCTTCACTACCTTCTCCCTTGCATTTTGGGCTTCCTCCCTAACATGGGTTGCATCATCGACATACCACTTAATTTGGCCCTCGATGAACTTGTACGCATCTTGGGCCCCTGCCAGCTCCAGGTTAGCCTTCTCCAAGGCTTCAACTGTCACCCTTTGGTGGTCATTGGAATCCTCCACCTTCTTTGTCAATGAGGCTACCTCGCACTGGGACTCATGCACCTCCCTCTTCAACGCCTCTATCTGAGCTAAGGAAGACTTTAGCTTGGCCGATTCTTCAAGTTTTTGGGCCCTGGCATCTTCAGCTTCAGCCCTAGCTGCCTTCAGCTCCTCTGCAAGGGATGCAGCCTTCTTCTCAGAGGACAGGGTCCTCATCTGCAAGTCAGTAAGAGCCTCCCTGTACTCCAGTGCGAGACCAAAGGTCCTAACACTTTGGCTCACAAGAGCCCTGGTCAAATCCGTCGCATCACAGGAGGAGACGTGCGGCTGCCACCGATCCATCCAGAATCTTAAAAACTTTCTGTGGCGTTTCGAATCTCAGGTGGCAGGGCCTCCACCAAAGCTAGGGCCAGAGGCTCCTCCCTGCCGGCAAAGAAGCTCGGAGAATTGCCTTGTACTCAAACAGGTTTCTCTTTGACAGCCTTCCTTGCAGCCTCTTCTCTCACCTCATCAGCCTCTGCACGCCTGACCATTTCAATCTTAATCGCTTTCGAGGCGGCTTCCAGTAGCTTCGGCGGTCCGGCTTCTTTGCCTTGGGACACAGAACTCTCAAATTTCCCAGACGAGCTGGAGATGTGCACGAGTTTCCTTTTCTTCGGCTCCTCAGGGACTTTCTCCTTCCCCTGAGGCTCCTTGGCCTTCTCTGGCCTCTGGGGGGTCTCCTCTTCGAAAGCCCGCGAGGTGCTGTCCTTGGAGAATCGTTCAACTCTGTCTCGAACCTCCTTGGCACCACTTGACCCCGGCTTCAGGGGCCTCGCCTTCACAGTGGAAGTTGCCCTCAGTATGTACGCCATGTCAGGAGCTGGGTACTCCTTCCTCTTGAACTTATCTATTGAACACAGTGCGTCAGTACCAAAATGAAAACACAAAAAATATGCAAGTGTGAAAGCTTCATACCCTTGGAGGCCATCAGTTCGAAGTCCAGGAAATAGCGACTTCTGTCGATGAGGTGGTCGAAGTGGCGAAACTTTAGAGGTCTCTTGTAAATATCCTCTATCACTTCAAACTCTTCCCAGCTCAGCTCGAACCTTGTACTGCAATCTGCAAACGAGGCATCAATAGTTAGACAAAATTAAAGCTAAAAAATGAATGCAAAGTACTAGGGTGGGAGACTCACGAGCTTCGTAGTACTGGGTTGGTACTGTGAAAGACAGGACTTTGTCTCCCTCCACTGCCTTCCATTTGCCCCTAACCCAGAAACACGACTCCTTCCACCCCTTTATGGAAGAAGGCAGCCCCACCACAAAAGGTGCATGAAAGAGGGTCATAAAAACGTATTATCCCTTGGACTCAGAGTCAAGTAATACCATCCCTTGGACTTCTTACCTATTATCCTATGCTGAAAGAGGGTCATAAAAACGTGAAGAGGCATATCCTCCCCAAGCGACACTTCCTTCCACAGAAAGTACGAGCCGACCAACTGGCTCTACCCATTTGGCAGAACCTGGGTCGGCGACAACATGAAGTTCCTTAGCACAGCCCTGAAGAAGGGGTGCAGAGGAAGACGCATACCTGCCTTAAATAAATATTCGCTCACTGCCACGCACCCCGGCCTCGAATAACAGGCTCGCTCATAGGCCTCGGGGACTAGCATCTCCACATAATGAGGTACACAGTACCTCTCCCTTATCTCCCCCAACCTCTTCGATGTCATATTCGAAGGGACTCTAGACGCCCCCCACTCTACATTGTAATCTACCTCCTTCTCGGTCATAGCAATCTGTTCAACCTCGGAGTTCCCCCTATAACTAGACCCCCGACCAAACAATGCGACAGTGACCAACTCCCTACCTGAAGTCGACTCCATCTCAGAAAGCAACTAAGAACACAATAAGAGGATTTTCTGTGAAAAATACCTACTAAAAAACTACGCGAACACAGTTGCCGGAAAAGCAGTGGATGGAATTGTCTCAACGCCAGAATGCCTAAGCTCTAAGAGGAAAAATCAGATTGCGAGTGCTGAAAAATTCTAAAAATGGGAGTTCTCACCTTTTATAAAGGATCCAGACGAACTCCTACCCGTCAGATCGAATCTCATTCAATCTGAACCCTTCAATTTAAATCAAATCCGAGGCGTAGAATTCAAACAGTTTTTTAAACCTACGCCTCAGATTTAAGCGTGTCCTCCACGCATCTCATCCAACGCGTCTGCTTCTAAAAGCTCCAGCTGTTCTAATAATTATGATTTTAATTTGACGACGGCAGGTACTTTGGAAGTCGCAATGGTTCAGCCAGTTTTCCTCGAAAACATGCGCAAAACATCAAATCATTGGCACAACAGTCGAGACACAATTATTGTCAATAAACCTCAGCTTCATCTCCAACGTTCAGCCGTCAAGCTTCGCAGGTTCGGTTCGGCTTCATCTCCAACATTCAGACATCAAGCCTCGCAGGTTCGGTTCCCTAACCACCTCAGCTTCATTTCCAACATTCAGCCATCAAGTCTTGCAAGTTCGGTTCCCCAACCACCTCGGCTTCATCTCCAACATTCAGCCATCAAACTTCGTAGGTTTGGTTTCCTAACCACCTCGGCATAATCCTCGGCTTTTTCATCATTCACCCACAACAACACATTCCTAACTCCAACCATGATATAAATATCTATACTTGGACTTGGGGGACTATTATTCGGGTTATAAAATTATTTCAATCTTTACCCAACCCACTGGCTTTACTTCCTTAAAGTCTACGCATTACATAAATAAATGACTATATTTGGACTTGGGGGACTATTGTTGCATGTTGTCATACTTGGCCAACCGACGTGGGCCTATGGCCCACTGAATCCGAACCACGTGGCACTCTAGCCAAAGTGGGCTAAATGGTCGACGCCCTTTATGCCGAGGCCCATATGCCGAAGCTAGTGAAACTAACCGAGCCTCATCTGTCGAGGCCTGTGAAGATTGCTGAAGCCCTATAGCGGAAGTACTACGTGTCTGGCAGAAGCCTTGGATCTGAAGCAGAAGCCTTCGAACCATGAAGGGACGTTTTCCATGGTCACATCTCCCAAGAGATCTCCTACATAAGGATCTGGTTAGAATGATTGATGGAACGTTTGTCATAAGTACATATGTTAGGTCTTATCACTAGCATGGGGGCTCTGCACAAGCAATAAATGCGCAGTAAGCTAGCTAGTCAAGAGTGATACCAAGGATTGGAAGTTTGAATTAAGAAGATGAGGCCATGTGTCACCTCATCTAAGGGCTGTCATTTCACATGTAACACTATAAATACTTCTCTTGTATAACATCGAAAGGCTAATGCAAGAATCAATACAAAAAATCACATTTTACTCTCTTATTATCTTTACAGTATAATACGAGTTCACACACATTTACATTCACTTTCATGAGCACCGATTGGTAATTATTGTACAATCGGATTAAGAATGTTCTGTCAGCTTCCGAACGTTCTTGTCTCGCGTCGTTGAGCTGCTCCCACGTCCTTGATTCGTTCGTTCTAGACCGTCCACGTGTCTTAGCGTGTAGGACCTTCGCTCACGTGTGCGTGGGTGGGTCCGACATCTGTTGGCAACATTTTTTGGTGTCAACAATATCCATACCTTATGAGCTTGAAGGCTAATGCTCGAGCTCCTTGACGGTTTCCACATATTCCTTCATGAACTTCTTCTAGGGCCTAGGATGATTCGGAAGGTCTAAGGCATCTGAGGTATGGAAGTGTGAGGCTCCTGAGAAATAAAACTTCTTCAATCATGCAATACCTTGGAGCTTTGGACCGGATGCTTCTTGCTGCTCGAGGATCTTCTAGAAGATTGCCATGTTTTATGAAGTCCACTATTGGGTCCATCCATGATGGCTCATTATCAATATCCATGACGTCTACGGTCTGATTAACGCTTGGCTCGGTTACAATTCTAACGTGGACTGTCTTATCAAGCCCATCTGTTCCCATGAACACCAATCTTGACAAGGCATCGGCCTTACAATTCTTAGCCCGGGTAATTTTCACAATTTCACAACTCTTGAATTTTCTCTGGAGATCATGTACTTTCAAACAGTATAAGCTCATCTTCTCGTCCTTCTTATTGAACGTCCCTTTAATTTGTCCAACCACCAACTGGGAATCACTGTAAATTTTGATATTTTCAAGCTCGAGATTGATGGCGAGTTCCATGGCTATGATGACGGCCTCATACTCTGCTTCATTATTGGTCGCTTCAAATTCGAACCTGAGTGCACACTGAATGTTTATGAGCATGTTCGGGCTTATGATTATGACCCCTGCACCCGAGCCCGAGGAGTTTGATGCTCCATCTATGAAAATTTGTCACATGCCTGTGGTCTAGCTCGAGCTACCATCTAGCCCCTGAGGCCTTGGGGTGAGTTCTACAATGAAGTCTGCTAAGGCCTGAGCTTTGATAGAAGGACGGGGCTTGAATTCTATGTCAAATTCTCCAAGTTCAATTGCCCACCTCAGCAGTCTTCCTAAAACGTCTGGTTTCTGAAGAATGTGTTTTAGAAGCCGATTGGTGAGCACTACAATAGGATGTGACTGAAAATATTGCCGAAGTTTTCGTGCTACCACTATCAGTGCAAGGGCAAGTTGTTCTGCCAAAGTGTATCTTGTTTCTGCATCAAGTAGGACTTTGCTTACGTAATTAATGGGTTGTTGGGCCCTGTTAACCTTTTTCACCAAGACACCACTCACTGCATTCTGAGATACGGCTAAGTATAAATAAAGAGTATCCCCAGGCTCGGGTTTAGTGAAGATAGGAGGAGACTCCAATGTCTATTTGAGCTCTTGAAAAGCCTTCTCGCAATCCTCATTCCATTCAAAGCAATGATTACCCCTGAGGGCTTTGAAGAAGGGGAAGCACCTGTCTGCTGCTCGGGACATGAACCTGTTTAAGGCGGCTACTCTGCCTGTCAACTTTTGAACTTTTTTCTTGGTCTTTGGTGATTCCATTGCTGCCAAAGCCTGAATCTTGTCAGGGTTGGCCTCAATCCCTCGATGAGTGATCATGAAACCCAGAAACTTTCCCGAAACTACACCGAATACACACTTCTTTGGGTTGAGCTTCATCTTATATTTTCGTAGGGTGACGAACACTTCCTTCAGGTCGGATATGTGTTCCTCTACCTTCTTACTCTTTACAACCATGTCGTCTACATAAGCCTCGATGTTCTTACCTATCAAATTTGCAAAGACTTTGTTGACGAGCCTCTGATATGTCGCCCCAGCATTTTTCAACCCAAATGGCATCACTCTATAGCAATATATGGCTGAATCAGCCATGAATGAAGTCTTCTCTTGGTCTTCCTTAGCCATGAGAATTTGATGATACCCTGAGAATGCATCTAAGAAGCTGTACAGCTTATGTCCGGATGTGCTATCCACAAGATTGTCAATCCTAGGTAGCGGGTAGCTGTCTTTCGGGTACGCCTTATTAAGGTCTGTGAAGTCAATGCAGACCCTCCATTTACCACTGGCCTTTTTCACTAGAACAACATTAGCGAGCCAATCGGGGTATTGGACTTCCCTTATGAACCCCGCTCTCACCAATTTGCCGATTTCTTCTTGAATGACCACACGTCTTTCCGGCGCAAACTGCCTCTTCCTCTGCTTAACAGGTTTGGCCCCTGGGCTGATATTGAGTTTATGGACAGTGACTTCTGGGTCTATCTCGGGCATATCCTCTACCTTCCATGCAAAAACATCGATGTTTCGGGTCAGACAATCGATGATTCCCTCCCGAAGGTCAACCCGGAGATCCTGACCAATAGTGACGGCTTTCCCATGCTCGAGCTCAACCACCTCTAATTCCTCAACGGGGGCCAATCCGTCCCTTGGCTCGAGCTCAAGGTTTGAAAGTTGCATGACGTCTGTACTCATTCCTCGGATGCTGGTAACATAGCACTGTCTGGCAGCCATTTAGTTTCCTCTAACTACTCCGATGCCATGACCTGTGGGGAACTTCATGGCAAGGTGGAATGTTGATACAATAGCCTGGATCTTGTTCAGTAGGGGTCTTCCCAGAATGATGTTATAGGCCATTGGGGTGTTAACCACTTGGAATGGCGTGATCTCCGTTACTTGTGTATTACCAGATCCTAATGTAAGCGGGAGCTCGACGATGCCCTCAGGGATAATGACTCCACCACCAAATCCCTATAGGGGAGTCTTTACTGCTTTGAGCTGTTTTGGAGAGATCCCTATTTTGGCGAAAGCCTCCTGCGACAGTATGTTCGTTGCACTCCCATTATCAACCAGAATCCTCCTTACTTCGAAGTTAGCCACAACCGCCGAGACGACCAAGGCATCGTCATGAGGATATGATATTCCTTCCAAATCTCTTGCTCCGAAAGTGATGTCTTTGACTTCGTCACGGGATTCTCTTGGGGTATGAGCATGTTGGCGGGCATACTGCTTTCGACCACTACTTGTGTCTCCACCGGATGCTATGCCCCCAACGATAATACTAATGGTTCCGGCAGTTGGTTGAGCACTGCTTCCGACCCCAGGCTCTTTTCGATTGTCACGGTCATTCCTTGGTCGTTTATCATGACCAATGTAATTCTTTAAAAATCCTTTTTTGATAAGGGCTTCAATTTCTCGCTGTAAAGCATGACAATCCTCTATAGTATGCCCATGATCCCGATGAAATTCGCAATACTTGCTCCTATCTCTTGTGTCAAGGGGCGACTTCATCCTTGAAGGCCACTTTAATTCTTTCATATCCCTAACCTCCATCAAAATGTTTGTCTTAGAGGTGTTCAACCGAGTGAGAGGTGCTGATGGCACCTCGTTCCTGCGCTTATCCAGGGGAACCTCATGCCGGGAGACGGGATCATGTTGCCTCTTATTCTCGATCTTTTCATGAGAAGGACCAGGTCTCATTGGATTTAGTGTTTCCTTCATATTAATGTATTTTTCAGCTCGGGTGAGGAGATCGGTCACTATCTGCGGCGGGGTCTTTGATAAAGAGATCTTGAAAGCTTCATATCTTACGGCGTAAGTGAGGGCGGAGACAGCTGCTGTGATGTGAAGGTCGGGTATTTGAAGCCTTTCCTTGTTAAACCTTGTCATAAATCCTCGTAGGGTTTCAGTTGGTCCCTGGCGAAGCTGCATCAGAGAGGCTGCGGTCTTCTTGATTCGCTTGCTACTTGCAAAGAAGGATGAGAACTTATCAGCCAAATCTGAGAATGAGGCTATGGAGTTGGGCTCCAATGTTGAGAACCAATCTCTAGCAGCATTAGTCAGTGTTTGTGGAAAGGCTTTGCACATAACCTGATTCGGCGCAACTTGCAAGTTCATGACATTAGTGTATACATTGAGATGGTTGATGGGGTCGGTCGTCCCATCATACTCTTTAATACGAGGATATTTGAATTTGTCGGGCAAAGGATATGACAATATCTCTGGTGTGAATGGAGTGTTAGGGGTGAAACCTGTTGGCCCCCGAGCATTACGTTACAGGCCAGCTGTAATTCCTTCTTGAATGATCCGGGCAATTTCACCGGAATCCACGGCGATCGATCTCGAGCCCGAGGCCATATTATGAATACCCGAGGTTCCTACTCTGCCATTTGCGGGGTTTGGTGGTCGTGCTCGAGCATCGGCCATAAAATCGCCATGCTCCGCCTACGCTAGCGACGGATGTGAATTCCTTTGACTTAACAGTTGTGTGAGCGTGGCTACCTGTTGACGGACTCTTCAAAGGCTTCGATTGTGATGACCGCTGGCAGAGGTGCGGGCACTCCTGAGGATTCTTCATGAGGAGCCAGTTGATCTTTGGCAGGATGAGGGATGGGAGCGAATGAGTTTGCGAGAGGAAGATCTGATCGTGTGTTAACCATGGCTTTTCTTAGCGTTTCCCACAGACGGCGCCAATGATGCTACCAAAAATCGTACCTCTAGATTTCCCGAGCTTGATGATTCGGATTGAGCACGATCGTAATCTTTTGGTACCTGAAACAAAAGGCAACGAGGTGTGTTCTCGTCGCCCCTCTGTTGCTTAAGTCAGAAAGAGAATTATAAATGTGAGGCTATAAACTGGAGGATAATGAATAACGTACCTGAATGATGGTCCAAGGTTCTATATTTATAGAGGAAGGTAGTGTACTCCTAGTAGGATTGTGCCGGTTGGATGTTTTTATTCAATGGAATCCCATTTGTAAGGAATGTCCTACTCGTAATGGAATTGTCTGATAAGTGGTGTAAGAGTTGATATAGAGTTCTTGGGTGTTTAGGTGTTCGTTTATTAGGCACATAGGTCTAGAAAATCTATTAATGGAATATGTCCCGAGGACTTATTCTCGAGGACCATGGGGTGATGTTAATAGTCGTATGAGTTTTCTTCGAGGACTAGAAAGATCCCGAGGACATATGGCAAAAAGGTGAGTGGAGCACGTATGGAGTCCTCGGGGGAAATAGTCCTCGGGTATACCAATATTGGTATCATCATCCATCAATATAGAAGAATGTGGAATCCAACACATATTCTCAAGCATCGGAAATATCTATGCTGCTGAGATAAAAGAAAACAACAATTTTTAAAAAAAAAACAACAATTTTTAAACTAGTGTGCCTTGTCTTGCACACTTTCTTCATTCTCATATATCTCTAGAGGCATACAAATACAAAAATATATGTGCATCGGTACAATATGTGTAAAGCCAATATATCCTTTAAGTCCAATAATATAATGGTAAACCTAGAGGAAGAGAACTACCTAAGTCATATGAACGAGGTAAGTAGAAATGATTTGAGATTCTATGGTTTAACTTAATAAAGCTATGTAGTCTAGAAAAGTATGAGAAAGATTGTCTATTTTTTGCATTTGTTTCTTAAATTTTAGATGTTGTAAAGGATAATACCTAAACCAAAGTAGCAGTAACAAAAATACACAAGAGAAGTACAATGTAATTCAGATATGAGAACACTTCTACAGAAACATCTTTAACCCCAAAATAAAAGGGAAAATGCATATAGAAGGTTGAATTGATGCGATTGATACAACAAGATGAATTGTTCAAAATGATGAACTGTAAAACAGCATGATGTAAAATGGGAATTCACTAATGAGAGAAAAATCAAACTTCCAATAGGATATTGCAGCCGAAATTCTAGAAGTGAGGCCAGGAAAGTACCAAATGCCATCTGAAGGAACCCCGAAAGTTATCCAAATAAGCCCAGCTTTTTCTATAGCAAGGATGACAGAAACGTGATCATAAGTGACAATACTTGAACAACACAAGGTGAAAATTCGGAAGATCATAACACGATAGAACATACCCAAAACTGGAAAATGGACATCCCTCATAAATGCGATTACATAGAAGAAAAGAGAGGTTGACAACCCAGAGCACAAATGAGAAATATTTTGTCCTTTCAAATATCTGCAGAAACAAAAATAAATATGAGAGTATTAGAAGCATTATTTGGTATTGTGAAGAAGAACAGTAAAAGCAGACATCTAAAATTTTGAACTTAACACGATCATACTATTCTAAGCCACCAAGAATATTGCAAGCAAGATCATCAACAGTCTTTTGGCATGTATCTACACAAACACATTCTGCATGAAAAATGATAACAAGACAGCGATAATCCATCGAGTTAGAAGAAAGCGAACCTTTACCAGAAGAAAATTAGCTGAAGCAATAGCGATGATAAATGTAACTCTGCAAACAAAAATAAAGTGCCACTAAAATTACTATAGCAATCTCAAGTATAAAATATGTTTATACTTCAAAACAAAAACAAAAAAAGATGTACATACCAGGCTCCGTGTAGATATGATAAATAAGCCAAAGAAATCAAAAGCCAGACAATAACACTGATCGGTTAAATTTAAAACCCGGGTCGGTTTCCCATCGTGTCCGATTGGGTTTAATAACACTGATGCAAAAGTTCAAGACTACTTTTTATGAAAGGTTCAAAATTCATGTGCACTTTCTGAAAAGGTGAGGGACCTTGACAGAAATTTTCCCTTTGGCCCTATTTTGACCATTTCGCAATGGCTCCCGACTCCAACGAAATGTTTGCACGGACTATCCAAAATAAAAATACATCAGATTGAAAATATGTTTTTTTCTCCAAACTCATTTTTTATCCCTGTTCTCCAAAATAATCATTCTTCACAAATTTATCATAAAAAAGTCTTTTCAAAATGTAATTCAGAAAATGTAAATTAAAGGCCCGTTCGATATGACTTTTGCTTTTGTTTTTTCTTCTTGTAAGAGAGTTTTAAGAGGAAGCTACCTTAATCCTTGTTTGATCCTTATTATTTTCAAAATATATTTTTCTCTATGACCCTGTTTGATTACACTATATTTTCCATGGCACTTGGAATTCGAATTCCAACTTTCATTTTTGGCCAATTTGATTAACAAAATTTTTCAGGAAATTGACTTTCCATGATTTTCTAGGTAGAAGCCAGTAAAGCATGAAATTTCACCTTTTATTTTCCCATGAGGTAGGTTGTTTTTGGAATTCCCCCTTTTTTTTTTTTCCCCTTTTTTTTGTTTTTTTTTAATTGTTGGCAGTGTGAACAAATTTTAGGAACAATTATAAAAGAGAATGGCCCTTAAATTGACAATTTCATGTAAAACAAATTCAAACGAACATCAAAATATAGATAATTTTTGGATCTTTTTTTTTTTTTTGGTTGACAATGGAAACAAATTCGAAGAACAATGGTAAAAGTGAATATTCCTTAAATTGACAATTTTTATGAAAAACAAAGTCAAACGAACACCAAAAGACACTTTTATTTCAACATTTTCCACATAGAAAATTATACCAATCAAACACTATTAATTGACAATTTCCAGTAAAACAATTTCTAGACAATTCAATTTCCTGGAATTAATTTTATTTCCACCCAATTTCATTTTTGCAATCAAACAGACCCTATTTTTTTTTTAATCATATATTTTTCAATAAAATAATATTACATACAAACCCCATATTATTTCTAATACTATCCCTAACTTCGAACTAAACAAGATTCAGAGGGAGTTTGTTTCTCATTTTTGTAAAAATGAGAATGAAAAAATATAGCCGTTATGAGCTCCATACAAGAAATAAAAATTCAAATTTGCTGACTTGATGTGATGGAGAACGATCATATTTTTCATTTTAATGGAAAAAGAATGGAAAACAAACAGGGGCTCACTACATGAATAAGGTTCTTAAAATTGTCCCCCACCACCACGTGTGTGGGACGAGTATATTACCCTGTCAAAATTCTCCATAATGTAAGAAAATATGCGATTTCTTAGTATGATTCTTGATAATACAGATAAAAATGTACAAGATGTTTCAATTATTTTACTTCAAAATCTAGGACGAAGAAGATTTCGTGTGGACAATTTTAGAGAGGAGAAGGATGGTAGAAGATATGAGTAGAAGGAAAGGATCATACATCAGAATGATCGCTTGAATTGTATTGGATATCCCAATAATGCCAAACTATTACAATTGATTTTTTTGTAAGAACTTAACTTTTTGTCACTGTCTCATTTAAAACAACCAACGAGTCTTCGAAATAATATAAAGATTTGGTTTAGACAAAAAAATATAGCAATTCCAAAAAAAATAAAATAAACTGCACGATTGTGCCACTGTAATGTCTCAATTTTTGTTGTCTAAAACTTTCCTTTTATTTACCATTTCTAAACGATCGTTGATAAGATTTAGAAAATGATTCTCACTCAAATTATGTAGGAGTAAGGGTTGCTATATTTTTAAGTGAACGAATATGGAGTGTAGATACCTAATCAATAAAATTGAATCCATAGTTTGTGGAATTCAAGCAACAAAATTAGATTATGCTCCTCATTGGTGTTGTTTAAAATATTGATAAAAATTTAAGTCAAAATCAACAATTAATTTTAATCACGTATTTCATGAGATCTACAACTTGACAACAATAAATTTCATTGTAGCAATAATTTTTCAACCATATTTTCATCAATTTTAATAAAAATCTATTAAAATTTTGATTTTAGTCGCACTAGACAAAGGCTTAAAATACGATTTTTAACTATATCAAACCAGTCTTCCTGCCTCGAGTGTTAGAGGACTTTTGCTAAGAAACATCGTTCCATCTCAGATGCACATTCATTTGGAAATCAATAAGATTATTACACAATTTAAATGTTGATGAATTTTGATGTCAACAATAACAACATAACAAATTTAAAGTATGTTTGGTGGTGAGTTTGAAAATCAATTTTTTGACCATTAACTTGAAAAGTAGATCCTGCTTATGAATAAAATGGTCAAAAATAACGATTGACTAAATTAAATAACGATAAAAAAATTAATTTTTTAACTTGAAAAATAAGCACCAAAGGCTTAAGCAGTGACTTGACTGCTCAGAGGAGCCGCCGTTTTATCATTTTATATTTCATGTAGCAAATATTATAAACATGGGATCCAATTGGGTCACGTCACGCACGAAGGGCCCTCAGTGATTTAGTCAAAATAGCCCACTTAGAGGCCCACCCATTTGTTCCCAGCCCCCAGCACCCTAACCCTTGACAATTTTAGACAGTTCCAAGATCCTGTCTTCACCCCCACCCCCATTGACCCCCACGCGCCTCCCGGGTTTCCAAGTCTCCCTTCAGGAATTCAACTTTTCCCTCATAAATAATTAACGCGCTTAACTTTTCTCATTGTCTCCCCAGTTCCCTCTGTTTCTGTGCTTGCTCTTTCCACAATCTCATTTCATCATTAATCCCTTTTCAATAGACACGCATACTGGTGAAGATGGGCGCTTTTGGTAGAGTTATTGTAATGATGGCTATAGTAATGTTAACCAGAGTTTCTGCGGATCCAGATATGCTTCAAGATCTTTGTGTTGCTGATCTCACTTCTGGTATATGAATAAACAAAACGCCTAGATTTTTTCAAGAAAATTTACCTTCATTTCTTGAACATGTAGACTTCTAATAGTGGTTGTTTGGTTTACTTTCTTTTTCATACTCCGATTTGCCATTGACTTTTGCTTCTCCAGCTATTTTTCCAACTGTATCTGTATGGCAAATATTAATTACAAATGTCTGTATCCAACAGCTGTGAAGGTGAATGGATTTACTTGTAAGTCCAATGTCACTGCAGAGGACTTCTTCTTCGCTGGCCTAGCTAAATCCGGAGCCACCAATAACTCCATGGGATCAGTGGTTACGGCAGCTAATGTGCAGAAAATTCCGGGCCTCAACACCCTCGGCGTGTCACTTTCGCGCATCGACTATGCCCCGGGTGGCCTAAATCCGCCTCACACCCATCCGCGAGCCACTGAGATAGTTTTCGTGCTGGAAGGTGCACTGGATGTGGGATTCATCACCACAGCCAATGTCCTCTTTTCCAAGTCTATCAAAAAGGGTGAAATCTTTGTTTTCCCTAAGGGCTTAGTTCACTTCCAGAAGAACAATGGTAAGGTGGCTGCCGCCGTGATTGCAGCCTTCAACAGCCAGTTGCCGGGGACTCAATCCATTGCCGCCACATTATTTGCTGCTTCACCACCAGTGCCTGATAATGTTCTCACAAAGGCATTCCGAGTTGGTACAAAGGAAGTTGACAAAATCAAGTCCAAATTTGCACCCAAAAGTTAGAATCTTGGTACGTAAGATCGATATTCTTGGCTAATGTTTGTTGCTGATAAAAATTTAAAATTTAGGGGTAGCGTGCGTGCGTGTGTTTGTACTAGAGATTTCTTTCTTTTGTTGACAATAAAACTTGAATATTTGTAATAATCATCTGTGTGTCGTAGACATTTGTTTTAACGTTGTACTGCATTTTTCTTGAGATAACAAAAATTGCATCATAAGATGTCTTATTGTGAATGATGTGGAATTCGATCCAAAGTAAGTGTTTGGATCTATCATGACATAGCCATGTCAATAAGACACTTATCAAACTTTTATGTAGCTTATAATTCAGAAACCATTTTAAATTAAATCTTAAAAGCACACAAAAAATTATATAGTAATGACTAGATTGAAGTGACTTGTTTCTAAAGAAAAAAGAAAGACATTACAAGTTGTTATGATTTTCTAGTTATTTGATAAGAATAATGGTGCAATTAAACCAAACCAGCTTTCAACATTATTAGTAATCTTGAATCGTTTTACAATTAAGGAGTAGGTAAATTTTCAATTATTTATCTGACTACTCCAAGACCAACCTTCATAAATACTAATGTAGGACTCTTAGAGCCCTCCGGAGTATAGTCTAGTGGTGCAAAGGATAACCCCCAGGGCACATCTCCAAGTGGTAAAAGGGGAGGGTGGAAAAATCCAGCTTTGCTTGAGGTTGTCGCGTCAAGGGTTCAAATCCTGAAATATGAATTTGGCTCTTGGGTAAGTGTAAGTGTACAAGCAGCCTTCCACCCTATACTCTTGGAGGCATAACCTGCGATTTACCTCTCTCACGATACTCCAGGGTAGGGGCGGTGGGAGACCCTTAAGGTTGGGGTTCAATCTTTTTTAGTGGTGCAAAGGATAGAGTGAGGTAATCTCATGCCTTACTGACAGTTGCAGTGTGGGGAGTTTGATTCCTGAGACATAGAATTGGATTTCTTGTAGGCGCAGTGTACAGACAACTCTTGTTCCTTGACATGTTGGGACACATCCCGCGATTTACCTCCCTTGCAAAGTTCTAGGGGACAGTTAGGCAGGCTTTGCTTTTGCTTCCATTTTTTATAGATTAATTTTTTGAAAAATTTATCTTAGATTAATTTTCTCTAAAAGTCATTCGATTCAAATAACGTACTTCTTAAAAATTATTCAATGTTCAAAACACATTTTTAGTCTCGAAAGCAGTATCTGAATATTCAAAAGCCCTGTCAAACAGACTCTTGGTTTGTTTAGTAACCGTAGTAGTACCAATCTTTTTTTTTTTTTTTATCGGTAAATGTGAAATTCTATAAGTCAAAATTGATTTACAAGTACACCGGGTATACCCGGACAACCAAAGGCTCTTGATTTGTTTAGTAAATGCAGTAGTATTACCAATCTTATTTGTAAAAGAATTGATATCTAAAAATAACACTGCACCTAACCCTTCATCTAAAAGTTAATTTCCTGATTCGTTCCTTCATTAAATATCAAACAAGTCAAATTTTATAACTACGATATCTGTTTGTTCTAATACAATTTCAAACCACATCGTTTAAAACTTTAAACCGTTTCAAGAGAATACAAAAATAAGCATAAATACCTTACTCGATCCACGTTGCATAGAAAGTATGATTAGTAATGCTACCCGAAACTCAGGTTTATAGCAGTTTAAGATAATACAACCAATAATATTTGTTTTGCCACCTCAAGTCTTCTCTTTATTAGGTTGTCTCCACTCACATTTTTTATCTGCCAATCCCATAGTTGTCTGCTGCTAAGCATGGGTCTCCTATTTTTTAAGCACATGTTTTCAAATTTATTATGTTATCCTCTGTGCACAAACTTAGATAGTGTATTGGTTATGCTGTAACTAAACAAATATAATCTTGTAATTTTTGTTTTTATTTAAGTCCTTAAAGCAAAAATATAAAAATAAAAAACAAAAAATCTATACAACAATGGAATTGTATAAAGAAGAAATAAACAAATACTATTAATTCACTCTCATAAATATCGAATGAAATTGACAGAAATAACAAAAAACTCCCCGTTGTATATTTTTTAAGCAAAAACAACCAAGTCTTCTGTAACACACCTCAAGTCTAGAAACCTAAACTTAGAAGAAGTGGCGGATTCAGGAAAAAATTCAACACGGACTACTACGTATAAAAAAAAAATATTGCACGTAAAAAAATATATATTTTACTTAATTTTTTTTTAATAGACATTTGAGCTGAAGGGATGGGCTGTAGTGTGGCCCAGCCCGTCCCTGCATCCGCCCATGCTTAGAAGTGCTAGCATTTAATTATGGATAAAAAAATATAAAAACAGAAAGCTAATAAATTTATTTTTTTTAAATTTTTGTTCTTATAAATATCATTTCATATTTCATTTATGTATTGAAATCATTTCATAAAATAGTAAAACTTGTGGTGAAACTTCTGTTGGAAAAACTGACTTCCAAAAAATGAATTACATTCATTAAAGACAATAATTTGTTTAAGAATCATTTACTGTGATATTCAATAGAACAATGAAATAGTAGTGTAGTTAGATTGAGACTATTGAAATAAGTTTAATATCAAAGTACTTTATTTTGAAATAAAGTAAATAAAATATTTGCATAAATAATTAAATACACATGTTGGTTATTCCCAATCATGAATAAATTTTTAATGTTTTTCTGTCAGCACGGAGACTGGCTTCTATAAAATACTTGCACGACCCTTCGTTAATTATTACAGTAATAGCAGTTTTAATTCTATACTATTTATTAAATTTGTTATTAAATGACTGCCCCACTTCTCACTCTAGATGACCTCATCTAAGAAGATATCTAAATTGGAAGAAGTTTATTTATTTATATTTCTGTTCAACGAGTTGTTTTATAGGCAAAAGTTCTTCAGATGCTTGCCTTCTATGATATCTAAACAGTTTAAATTCAATAACCCCTACTCTGCCGGAGCACAAGATGATTTCTAATGCTACCCGAAACACGGGTTTGTTAATGGTAAGAATATGGTGAAAAAAAAAAAAAAATTAATAAAAGTGTGACAATGAATAAAACAATCAAGCAAATGACCTGTTGAAATAAAAGAAATCAAAATATTATAATTTATACATAACAAAGCACCACCTACTTCTTAGATTTAAGGAAATCGACTTTCACGAGCTTTCCTTCACATTTCTTGTTATCTGGTAAAAACATATGAAAAATAATATCGAAAAGAAAATCAGCACACATAATTTAAATGGTTCGAGAATGTGTCTGAGTTCACTGTACCGCCAAGCCAACGGACCCCTCTCCACCGCTCCATCCTAGCCCCGAATATTAAAAATAGGAACAACCTAATCAACAATCACTTTCAATACATCAACAAACGTAAAACAATAGATACGTCAAGAAACAATATTTTTCTACTTGGGGTGTGATATTATAATGTTGGACCCTGAACACATTATCTTACTGAACTTCAGGTGGCATGATAGAGTTCATAGGGTTACCCTTTAAAGTCAAACAAGAGAATACTATAACAGATTGCACTTCAAGACACTTGAAAGAATCTAATTCTTGAAACAAGAGAACACTATAATGCTGGAAGTTTATTTTTCTAAGACAAATTCCCACCAAAAAAAAAAAAAAAAAAACAAGTTGAAAAGGACAGAACAAGTCAATCGAAAAGAGAACTCGAAATCTGAATAGAACACTGTCTCCTGAAGAAAACAAAAGAAAGAGGATTTTTTAGAAAATATCTTTTCCTTTATTCCATGTAATTTTTGATATTGTTTCTATGTTTCTAAGGTTTGGCATGCGCCGCTATAGATATTAGACTTTTTTTTTAAGTTTTGTATCACTGAATTATAAAATAATTGTGTATGCACAGTTATTTTATTTGTTTTCTCCATATCAATCAATTCAATAAAATACTCTGCTTTTTTGACAATTAATTCTTTGTCTTTTATCTTATTGTTTATTTGCAATCATATACTTCATATTGTGTCATATATATTACCTTAATTTGCTTTATTTTTCAACAAGTAGTATTAGAGTTATTGGTTGTGATTTTTTCAAGGATTTTGTTAATGATGGCAGTCATGAAGTGTGAAATTTCACACTTGGATCGCAATACAAGATTCTCCTCATAGCAAGTGAAGAGCCGAGCTGTATTCGTATAGATGAATTTGGATGACACGTTGTTGGGATTTGACAAAATATCCACAACTAATGACAGAAGAGAAACAACAGAATGATCAAAATAAACTTTCACAGATCCATCACCATCTCTTTAACAATATTCTTCATGATATTTTGAAGGAGAAAACGATGACTACATTATAGTTGAAGTTGGAGCAATTGTAAATGACTAAAAGTTCGACAAGTAGATTGCATCTGAAACACATGTTATATTCTCATTGTATGGCATAAGAAATATTTTGGGAAGTGTTGACCTCGCGAATTAGACCTCCTACGTGGCCAACCGATAGCTATTCCACATGATCCTCCCTATGTGCAATCAACACATGGTTAGATGCACACGGTCGGAACCAGCTGGGGTGGTGGCAACCGCATACACTCTGACGATCAAATTATTATTCGGTGATCGGAACCGTGTCCGGATTGTGCAAGTGAGTGTGGAGGAGATTATATATATTTTCTTGTTATGGAAAGCTCAGTTGCAAGAGTTTCATTACATTTGCCTCTTGTCAAACCTTGGGTATTTATAGGTGAGGAGAACCATTGGATGTGGGACATGTGTATGCATCTGACGGCGTGAGGCGTCTGCTCATAGGCGTCAATCAGCCGCATCTATAGAGTGGGCGGGTAATAACTTCTTCTGAGTTGAGTTGACATAAAGTTAATACGTTACATCAACTAGACCCATGGAGACGTCAAATCAATTGGGCCTTGGGGGTAGAGAGGATCTTGACACAGATTCTCTTTCTGAAAGTGGCGGGGCTGAAGGAGAACCTCGGAGTGCATTGCGCTTCGACGTCAATGACACTTCGGTCGGTTCAGCAGAGTTGTTTTGTGTCTCGCAGTGCGTTAGCAACACGTGGACATTGATGGTGGAGTCACTTCGGAAACACTTCAGGTTGGTGGTGGATTCCTTGTACTACCACTTTCGAAGTGGTTCAGATATTCCGAAGCATCTTTCCGAAGTGGTTCAGATAGGGGAGTAACATGAAGATTATATGAACGTGTTCAAGGAGATTATCGCTGATTTGAAGACTTTAGAGGTAAAATATGATGATGAAAATTTGACCTTAATTCTTTTGTGTTCACTTCCACTTCGTTTATTACGTTTAGAGACAGGATCTTGTATAGTCGTGATACTTTCGCCAATGAAAATGTATATGATACATTATTTTCAAAAGAGAAGATAAAGCATATGGTTGGATCTGAGGTTAGAGATGGAGAAAGCCTTATTGTTCATGGTGATCGAAGAAGGGGGTAAGTCGAGGTCAAATTTTAGCAATCAAATTTATTATTATTGCAAGAAGAAATGACACATTAAGAGGGATTGCAACAAATTGCATAACAATGGTAATTTGACTGCAAATCATGGGAGCAATCAATTACTTTAGAGGAGACTAACATAGCCAAGAACTATTTGCGTGATGAATATATTTTGACGATTTCTGACATAGAATTCAAACCTAACGGGGAGTGAATTTTGGATATAGCTTGTGCTTCCCATATGTATCCAAATCAGGATTTATTTGAAACTTATGAAACAGTGACATGAGATGTCGTTGTCATAGGTAACAACGAACCTTTTTGGGTAGCTGGCATTGGTAGAATTAGATTGAAGCTAGTGGATGGAATATGTAGCACGCTTGATTACATTCGACATATTCCAGACTTGAAGAAGAATATCATTTCATTGACTACTCTTGATTCAAAAGGATACAATTTCTTTGGAGGAGGTGGAGTCTTGAGGGTTGGAAAGAGTGCTAGTGTTGTACTGGAGGGACAGAAGAGGTTACAATTATACATTTTGTAAGGTCAAACAGAATTTTGTGAAGAAATGTAAGCACAAATTTAGTACCATGGTGGAGATTTAGTTTGGTACCGTACCTTTGGGTTTTGGTTCGGGATCTATATTGAAGAATACCATTCAGTCGAGTTTGGAAAATATGGTAACTTCGCTTTGCCATCATTACCTGCGATTCCATCATATTCAACTATTAGGAATAGACCCATTAAAGATAGGTACGTGGACATTGATTCTGTTGTACATGTTTTTTAGCATTTTTGAAGTGTTGAGACTAACCAGGGGCCTTCTATGAAAGGATTGGGAGTTGATTCTGTTACAAAGTGTGCTTCGACATTATTTTATAATTTCTAATTATTTGTGAATCTTGGGGAACTCGATGTTTAGGTGCATGTATTCATGTTAGATATTGTAGAAGAGAATGAATATTTTTGTGTTGGAGAAAGTTTGGTTCTTCTTGAATAGTTTGAATTTTTTGTTGCAATCGGAATTTTTTTAGGCGGAGAAATTTTGAAACTTCATTTGTTGCTTTAAAATTTGTGTTAAGATGAAGATTGTTGGATTTTTTTTACCCAAATTAGATTGAATTTTTGGGAAAATATTTTTTCCTTTATTCCACATGATTTTTTTATCTTGTTTACATCTTTGTGGTATTTCTAGGGTTTGGCACGCAAACCTATAAATACTAAACTCTTTTTACAAATTTGTATTAATAAAATATAGAATAATTATGTCAACATGGTTATTATATTTATTTTCTCTATATCAGTTAATTGAATAAAATACTCCGTTCTTTGTCAATTAATTATTTGCTTTTTATCTTTTTGTTTGTTTGCGATTATATACTTCATATTTTGTCATATATAATATATTGATCCATTTTATTTCCCTACAAAAACATCAGCCTTGTAACTAGGATACTAGAATATTGCATTTTCTTTGTCAACTGTCTTTATAGAGAAGTTCTGTCACTGGATTAAAGATCATTAAATCATGTTTGGCAGATAATAAAAACTATCAATAGCCGTGGGCAACCTCATTGGTCCTGACCTACTTAAGTCTAAACAAACTATTTGTAATTACAAAAGTTTGGCTACCATTGCTTTCTCACACGGAACAGGCCAGACCAGACCTGACCAGATTCCAATTGAAGTCCAACGAGAGAATTTTGCATTTTTTTCCATCAATTTGGGGTCGA
The DNA here is from genome assembly GCF_002742605.1 of Olea europaea var. sylvestris. NCBI lineage: Eukaryota > Viridiplantae > Streptophyta > Magnoliopsida > Lamiales > Oleaceae > Olea > Olea europaea. Next base: position 56,143 of record NW_019247977.1, on the reverse strand, counting down.
TTGCATGAACCTTATTTTTCCATTCTGCTTGGTTCATATCGATCCTACTCCACAAACTTTGTTTCTCAAGAAGGTAAAAATGCTGGATACCTAAATATATATAAAGCACAAGAAATATAGAAGCTGGTTTTTGAATACAGAAAGTTAGTGAAGTAACCTTATTAGAGAACTTACTTTAATGGAAAGGCAAAAACTGTCAAAGAAACAGAAACAAAGAAACTTCACTTCCAGCGATAATATATTTTCTAGTTGAGTGATATGAGAAAAAATACCGAACACCAAACGCTAGTGTTTTATATTAGAAGTTAACACATATACGTTGTAACTTAATCAATATAAAACCAGACTAGAAGAGAATAAAATTCGAATCAAGATTTCTCGTCCATGAAAGGATTCTGAAATCTTAAAAAATATAACGGATTCAGCAATCCAGTTCGATCACATAAAAAAAATGACCGAAATCCAGCATACAATGCACTCGGCAGATACATTTCATAACTATATGCGAATTCTGAAGGTGCTGTCCACGAACATAAATATTTTCCTTCCAAGTATCCAAAACCAACTCAATTTGATCTTCCTTTCAGGTTTTACTGATCCAGCATTCGACTTCTGGCAACATTGGCCTAGAGGCAAAAGAGGTCGACTCTTGTGTGAAGATTTTCCACACCTTCTGGCGCCTCTCAACATGATTCCAGGAGATAAGACACGAATCCCAGGCATACAAATTTCAACAATTCTTTAAAATAATTTTAGAAGAAATCAAAGCTCAACCTAGTAAAGCTTGACAATTTGTACAGAATATCACACGCTTATTTTGTAATATTTGAAGAGTATATGCTAAAATTTGGTACCCAAAATCTTCTCTTAGACCAAGTCAGGAGTAGATGGTCAATCAATCTCTGTACCAAATATCTTATAACTAACAAGAGTAGACCAGAGGAATTTTCATCAGTGCATATCTATATTGAATAATTCTCATAATACATTTTGCTGAAATCTCTCTATAATTGAATGAAAAGAATTTTCAAAAATCAATTTCATACGAAAAAATTGAGTTTCCAATTTGATTGTTCTGTTTCCTGAAAATGGTTTTACACTTAGCCATCCCTATCCAGATGGGGATTGCAATCTTTAGAATAAAAATCATTCTTCTCAATCAAAGCCCTCAACGTATCATAATCAAACTCAGCACAATTACAATCACTTGTAGGTGACTCACCCGAGGAATCCATAGCCCGCGGTTGCTTGAAGCACAAGACACCCCCACCTCCACTTTTCGCCCAACACCCAGAATTTACAGAACTGCCCTTATGCTTCCTCCTCTGTTGCAGCAGCTTCTTGCCTTTCCCGAACCCAAAAATGGAAACTTTTTTGCCCTTTTTGCCGCAGGAATGGCACTTTCTTTCTTTTTGATCAATCTTTTCCGTCGGGCCGCCTCCGCCACCTCCATCTCTTGGTGGCTCTCGGTCTGACATCCAAATATGTCTTATGTATTAATAAATCCCAAGAACAGCGGGGTATAACAACTTGCATTAGTATCAGGACCTCTCGGTGGGGGTATATGATTCAATATTTATGCTTATTCTTTGAAACTGCTAAGGTGGTGTAATATTGACAAAAGAGGAGTTCGTAGAAAATAAGGAACAGAAATTTAGAATTCGTATTTCCAATTGAGTTGCAGAGAGAAAAGGAGAGAGGGTGTGGTTATTGTCATGTTTAACGCCAGAGTTGTCGGGTTCAGATGGGAATCTGCAACGTGTCACGTTAATGAAGCCATTTCACCCTTTTTTTTACCCAAAAAAAATAATAATATATATATATATATATATATTTATTTATTCTCCTAAGCACCAATGCTTAGGTGACATGGTACAATATATGATGTAATTAGTTTTAAAACTAATTATTATCTTTCTCTACCTATTGGAGTGTGTCACGTTACTTGGTGTTTAGCATAAGTTAAACATCGATGATTAGGAAATCATAACTGTATATATATATATACACACACATGTTCGTTTCATTATGTACTTGTTTGGTAGGGATTTTGATAATTGATTTTTTGACCATTAGCGATAAACTGGGTCCTATTTGTGAGAGAAAAATTCAAAAATGACGACTATAATAATAAAATAACGGTCAAAAAATTGATTTTAATTGACTTTTCAACTGTACCAAACAAGTTCTATAATTTATTTTATCAGATGTGTAGATAATATGAGTAGTATTTATGAATATGTGGTTAAATTAATATTTGATTTTGACTAAATTTTATAGACTATTTATAAATTTGTATCCAAACGTAGGCTTAATCTTTAGTGAATATCCAACTTACGGTAAATGACAACTATGTACTCAATTTGTTTACATTTGTTGCAAAGTGCTCGGTAGTGATCGAAACTTACTAAAGGGGCGTAAAAATTACAGAGCTTGCTCATGACTCAGCTTTTCAAAAACAAATTAGTAAACACTTGGCCTATATTTTGTTTAGATAAAATCAGAATTTTAGTAGATTTTAATGATAATATGTAGCTGGAAATTTTGATTAGAAAATGGAGACCAATGGGCTTAATTTTAACGGAATAAAACGAAAATATAACATGGCACGTAATAAAATTAGAATAGGAAAAAACAAAATTTTGACACGTTTTGATGCAAGTATAGAATATAGATTAGGAAGGGGGAAAGAAAAGGTAAGGAAATTTGGTACCATGAGGTTTGCCATCCCTATCAACCTAATAATGGATAATGCTCTTGGTACATTGTGGTGTCTAACATGGTGTTCAAAATGGACATTCGGCATCTCGGTATTAGCCGAGGTGCCGGTGGGCCCCGTCGTGGCAGGCACCTCTGCCAATGTCGAGGTACCGAGTGTCCATTTTGAACACCATATTGGATATCACAATGTACCCCAAGCATGATTGCCTAATAATATGGTATTAGCAACACTTTAGGTTAAATTTCTCGTAACAAAAATGTACGAGATTTAAAAAATTAAGGTATCTTATACTGCCATATTACTTGTGATGGTAATACAATCTACCTAATGCCACCATTTTATAATTATGTGTTTTCTTGGATTGATTTCTTTCATTAAAGAATAAAGTATATTATCATAATATCGGCAAACCTTTCTTTTGTTTGAACAAGCAACAAGGATGGTGACTTTTCTAAACCCTCTATATCACTTGTTGTAAGGTAGATGAATTTGACTGAACAATTTTTATAATATATTTCTCATCGTTAATTCTATTTAATCATATTGAAAGATGTTGTTTGAAAGCATGAAATTAAATAGGCATGGAGTCATGAAATTATCCCACTGTGACGGAGTTACCAGTTTGAATACCAACGGGAAGTTTTGTCGGTCATTGAGATGATTTGGGAGTGAGTTATATTGGGGAGAACCGTCCAACCACGCCTTCATTCTCTCTTTTATTTATTTATTGGGTAATTGGAGCAAAACATCCTTACCTTTCGAGGTTATTGTGGAAAACGTCCATACCTTTCATTTTTTGGCATTTTTGCCCTTATTTACCACCTTTCTTGCGCTGAAGGTCCTTTTCACTGTTTTTTGACGATTTTGCCCTCTATTCAAATAAAAGAAAAAGAATAGAATAGAAAACAAAAGAATTAATTGCAACTAATACCCCAAAAATTCAAAAAATTACAAATTAGTAATAAATATAGGAGTTAATAGCCCAAATGATTACTAAACTTTGCCAAAGGTCCAAAAAGGTCATTGAACTTTTTTAAATACAAAAAAAAAAAAAAAACCAACAAAAACCAACAAAAAAAATTGAAGAAACGGGCCCCACCAACAAAAAAAAGGACCAAAAATAATAATAATAAAAATAAAATAAGGAATGTGAAAATGGAGGAAGGTGAAAAGTAAACCAAAAATTATTTTTTATTTTTTCAATCGTACATTTTTAATCAAAATTTATTGAAAATTTTATTTTTAGCAAAATTAATCTGTATTTTTTTTCTTTATTTTTAAAAATAAAATTTTCAATAAATTTTGATTAAAAATGTACGATTGAAAAAATAAAAAATAATTTTTGGTTTACTTTTCACCTTCCTTATTTTTTTTGTCCTTTTTTTTATTGGTGGGGCCCGTTTCTTCAATTTTTTTTGTTGATTTTTTTGGTTTTTTTTTTTTCTTTTTGTATTTAAAAAAGTTCAATGACCTTTTTGGACCTTTGGCAAAGTTTAGTAACCATTTGGGCTATTAACTCCTATATTTATTACTAATTTGTAATTTTTTAAAATTTTGGGGTATTAGTTGCAATTAATTCTTTTGTTTTCTATTCTATTCTTTTTCTTTTATTTGAATAGAGGACAAAATCGTCAAAAAACAGTGAAAAGGACCTTCAGCGCAAGAAAGGTGGTAAATAAGGGCAAAAATGCCAAAAAATAAAAGGAAGGGACGTTTTCCACAATAACCTCGAAAGGTAAGGATGTTTTGCGCCAATTACCCTTTATTTATTTATTTTGGGGGCTAATAGGTACGGGTGATTATTTGGGTTTAATTTTGGTTTAGGTCATTTTTAGTTGGCTCATTTTGAGAGTTTTCATTTTTTGAGAGGAAACTACACTTTATATCTATTTTTTGACTTTCAAATTTAACATACTTTAAGTTTATTATTTCACAAATCAGATTATAATTGAACTATTTAATAAATATATAATACATTACAAATCAGGTTATATTACAATTTCTATTTATTTCTCTCTACAAATTAGGCTACTCCATGTCTCCGCATCCATCGACGAGTAACTAGACCTACATTTAAACATTGCCAATGAGCCCATTTTGTGCCTTAAAAGAGAGCAAATTGTGTTTTTGTACATTGGATTGTTGGATGTTAGATTATGCATCACGGTCTTTATACGAATCAGGCTACTCTGATTCTTCGCCTCCGAAAATGACCATGCCAAATAATAACTGGGCATGCATCCATCATTGCCGTTGAGCCCATTTTGTTCCTTATATAGGAGCAAACTGTGTTTTGTGCACTTGATAGATGGATGTTACATCAGATGCTACAACCCCATCGATTGGGAGTGGAGGGTTGGGACTATGAGGTTGTAGGAGGTTTAGGGTGGAAGTGGGGTTACGATTTGAGGAGAAAGTGGTGGCTATTAGAGTCAATAGTAGGGATGGTGATGCAGTGACTGTGGCACTGCAGTTGGCAATGATTCGACGATTGATAGATCTAGAAGGGATGTGGTAGTAGTGTTGGTGGTGATTGTGAATTTGTGTTGAAGGTGGTAGTGATGGTGGAGATTGTGAATTCAATGGCAACGTCGATTTGGGTGATACCTGAAATGGTGGAGTGGGATGGGGTGAGATAAAGAGTGATATTGATCAATTAATTGGATAATTTGTAATCAATAAACAATTTGTGACATGTTAAAATGAGTAATTTGCAACTAAATATGGATTCGTGATTCACAAATTGTATTTTTA
>NW_019247977.1:33115-36706 GCF_002742605.1 Olea europaea var. sylvestris | reverse complement strand
TCAGATCGTGTCCGCTATCTAAATGATCATCAACAGTGGAAGTGTATTTCATTCATAGTGATCATCAGTTCACTATGTTTCTGCAAACTGTTAAGAGGATTACGGCAAAAACATTGATGCAAGTTTGAAGGATATAGAAACTAAATAAGGATACAAATTAAAACAGGGAAGCATAAATCAGATGTCAGTTCCCAACAAAAAGCCCAATTACACATGCCTATTTTTTATCAGTATCCTTAATATGTGTTCAAGAATATATCTTTATATTTCCACAGAGATGCCAAGCCATATAGGAAACACATCATATGGAAACAAAACGAATGTTTTTCAATGAAAGGAAACAAGTGAGAGTCAACCTATCATCTGGAAGTAAAAGGTTAGCCATGCAATATAATATTCATTCAGAGCTCAGTCAATTCAGGATGCACCAATGGACAGAGTTTAAAGCCAAAAATGGCAATTACTGTTGGAAGTCTCACTGTAGAGAAAAGGAAGTCTTTCTATGTTGTAATGGTTAACACCAGAAAGTAACACAAGGTCATAAATCTTGACATTCAACCAGCATCCTACCTGCCAGTAAGTGAGAAATACAACAGATTTGATTATGATAAACTTTGGGACTGGATTGAATGGCTGAAGCAAATCTCTGCAAGCAAGATAAAACACCGCCAAGGCATAAAGTGCAACCGAGTATGAGATCGTGTAGATAATAGTAAGATAGAGGTAGGATTGCCTTGGGTTGAAATTTCCATCTCGATAATTCCCTTTTGTGTAAAGAATAAGTGTTACTGCAACTAAAATGGGTTTGAGGATCACAAATTGCAGACATCCTTGCTTGCACCTTCTTATGAAGCGTCTGCACAAGTTGAACAACCATATAAGGTATGTTGTTAACCTAATTAAAAGCAAATGCAATCTTCAAATATGGAACCACGAGCATTAATTAGGAAGAAAACACATACTAAATACGAAAAAATATTTCCAAACCACAAAATGCTTTTAACATATAGCCAATAACAAGGCATAAATTATAATATCCAATTTTTGAGCCATTGAACTATTGAACATTGTTCAATGGGGTGCCAGAAAAAGTTTGGGAAGCATAATGGCCTTAAAACTCCTTGAACAACTAACAGAAACAAAGAATGTTGTGAATAAAGTAAAACATAATGTCCCTCNCAACATAAGGGTTGACTTCCCAATTATAAGCAACGTTTTGATAGATGATGCAATGGATCAATTTTTCTATGGTTTGACTAAGATATGGAGACTTCAGATCCAAGAATTGAGCTGTAAACAAATTAGCGAAAGACAGGTGGGAAAACTCTCAAGTTTAGGTACAAGATTGATAAAGAAACTAATCAACCACTATTTTGCACGTGCTATCTTACAACGTAAGCTTTTGATTTTCTAACATGAATACAGTCAGCTTCTTATCACTTTTGGCAGAATTTCAACTGAATTGAAAATAAGTTTGTTCAAACTTATAAGTAGCTCATTATCAGCGCTCGCCTATAACATACACTATCAAGATTATCGATGTAGCAATTATGAATACCATGAAATGCATACCGTTAAAAAATTATGCATCCCATAAAAGGAGTTGTTAAAATTGACCTCAACTTTTAAAGAACCAAACAAGCACTAAAGAAAATGATTAAAACATGAACATATGAAAGAAAAATGGAAGCCCGATATGGAAGTCAACACAAACTTCGGGGTTGCAGCACGTTTCCGTCTACCAGAATAAGATTCGAGTCCAGATGAAACCAAACATGATATAAAGTAGTTGTAACATGGAATTCCAGCAAAGAAAGCAAGCAAAATTTAAACGAAAGTTCAATGTTAAGAAAAGCAAGCAGTGAAAGAGTTCAGACACCAAAGAATGATGTATAATATTGAACTCACAGAGTTACAAGCAAATGCAACCAAGAACTCAGTTCGAATGTACAACAGAATGGTACCTAAAAGTTTTTATGCTGAACCAACAGAAGAAAAAGTGTGAAATGTATTTCCTACATGTACAAATCCTACTGTCATCCAATGATAAAAAGAGTATAGATTGGTGGTTTTCCATACTAAACTGGTGAGAATTCTGAAACCAATATATCACTTCGCATCACCTTGTCCCATCTTCTTTAGCAGCAGGCACTTCTGCCGGGTAATTAGATATGTCTATGTCAACAAGGGAAATGTCATAGGGATCAGAATGCATATTTGATGCGTCCATGAGTAATGACGAGTCCATTGCCTCTGATTTTACAGAATCGTGTACAATTCCAGAATTTTGAGGAGTACTGCTGCCTGAAGATGATAGACTGGATAACTGTATATCTTCCAACTTGTTACCTATCATGTTTTTGTTTTTTCTTACGGTATCCATTTCAAGGCCAGTTGGGACAAAAGTCCGAGCCCTATATTTCCTGGCACCCTCATCACCCTCACTGTGGTTGTAGAGCACATAATCGTGATATGTTGGTGCAAACTGTATGATGAAAAAGAAGACACCAAAGGAAATAACAGTTAGGGACTATAGAATAGATTTTGTTCCTAAAGGAGCACGTGAACAAAGTAAAATGGGTGTAAATTGCAATATCACCTGGTGGACAGTATCATGGTAAAAGTCATTAAATTTCAGAGCATGTGAGATGCTTGCTGAAAAGTCGCCAGAAGTACCAATATTTGCACCAGCATACTCCTTGTAGGGGAATGCATAAAGATGACCAACAGCTGCAATAAGCATCTCAACACAAATTATAAAATTTTGAAACTCTGCAGCTTCCTCTGTATTCTTTATCAATCCAGACTTCGCAGCAAGAAAAACCAAAACACCCTGCAGATTAGAAGAAACACTTTCAGAAAATTAATTAAACAGGTCTAAAAGCAACTTTTGGGTCTCAAGCTCCCAATGAACATGGTTTGACCACGGGTCTTCGCACACAACAGCCATGTAGTTTGTCATGAGTGACTCTCAGATCGTGTCCGCTATCTAAATGATCATCAACAGTGGAAGTGTATTTCATTCATAGTGATCATCAGTTCACTATGTTTCTGGGTGAATAGCTTCAGACTCATATATGGGTGCCAATGAACATGGTTTGACCACGGGTCTTCGCACACAACAGCCATGTAGTTTGTCATGAGTGACTCTCAGATCGTGTCCGCTATCTAAATGATCATCAACAGTGGAAGTGTATTTCATTCATAGTGATCATCAGTTCACTATGTTTCTGGGTGAATAGCTTCAGACTCATATATGGGTGCCAATGAACATGGTTTGACCACGGGTCTTCGCACACAACAGCCATGTAGTTTGTCATGAGTGACTCTCAGATCGTGTCCGCTATCTAAATGATCATCAACAGTGGAAGTGTATTTCATTCATAGTGATCATCAGTTCACTATGTTTCTGGGTGAATAGCTTCAGACTCATATATGGGTGCCAATGAACATGGTTTGACCACGGGTCTTCGCACACAACAGCCATGTAGTTTGTCATGAGTGACTCTCAGATCGTGTCCGCTATCTAAATGATCATCAACAGTGGAAGTGTATTTCATTCATAGTGATCATCAGTTCACTATGTTTCTG
>NW_019247977.1:17166-27718 GCF_002742605.1 Olea europaea var. sylvestris | reverse complement strand
GCTCACCTAATCGATGAAATTGAAATGAGTAAATTTGAGTGCGAATACCCCGATAATAAACAGTTCCGCTTGGAAAGAAATATGCAAGAGGATTGCAAAGGGTTACCAATTAACAGATCTGCTTTGCTGCCGCTGAATGGTAGATACAATTATGCTATTGCACAGTGGGAAATTGCGTCCTGGAGAACTGGAATATAGGACAGACTGGCGGCTTATGATTCTTGCTTAATTAGTTGTAATCGATTGTGTATTCTTTTAAGAAATAAAATTTTGACGAATTCTTAGACTGTGTTTGCCATTGCTGCTTTGCTTCTCTTGGTAAAGGCGCACTTCTAAGGTCAGCATTGCTCAAAAGTATCCATGCGCTTAAGCTGAGCCAAACACTCTGAAAGTGCCAATTTTAAGAATATACAGACCTTAGTTAAAACAGTTTCAACCGTAGAATTCAAAATTTCAAATACAGTAGATCAGCCGAATTCTAATGTCTCTGACTCTCTGGGTAATAAGGCCATCTCCAATCCAATATCAAATTTTGCACCAAATCTTGCACCAAACTAAAATTCATCTCCAACCATTACACCAAAAATTACACCAAATGAACAATATTTAACCATTTTCTTCCATTTTTTTATTCTTTATAATCTACTTAGTTGAAATATTATTTATTTAATTATTTCAGAAATACATAAATTACTAAATAAATAATTAATTAATCGTGTTTGATGTATTTTAAATTATTTTCGTCTTTTAATTAATTAATTAATTAATTATTATGTCTTACATTTAAAATTTATTTTAAACACAAATAATTATTAATATTAATAAAAATAATAATAATTTATTATATTAAAAAATATATAGCACAAATTACATAAATACCCTCAACAAATTTATTTGGAAAATGTAAAATAAGGGCAAAATTGGCATTTTACACTTGCACCATTTTGCACCAAAATGGTGCAAAGTTTGGTGTTGGGTTGGAGCAATTTTGCACCAAAAAATAGTGCAAAATGGTGCAATGGTGTTGTGGTTGGAGATGGCCTAAGTCCTGGAATTAAAATTATCTTTTTAGTAAATTTTGATAAAAGTTTGAAGGGTTAAATTTAATTTATTGAAATTTCAGTGAAATTGCAATTTAGTCATTAAATTTCAATTTAATTTCAAATTAAATCAATGAATTTTAGCTTAGCTCTATTTACGTGTCATCCTCACATTGATACTCATTGGTAGTCATAATTCATCTTCTACATAATCGTTAAGCGACATAAAACTTACCACAATACAATATAATATCATAAACTTGTTAGAATAAAAAAATATGTCTTTTAACATTTTGACCTAAATATTGCTTATTTCCAACGATGTAGCGTAGCAATTAAATGGAAGGTCGATTACGTGTGATATGATTGTCGACCAGCCAATTTTATTACATTTTTCTTTTTTCAATTTTGGGATGAAATGTAAAATCTGAAACTAAATGGAAATTCAGTATAAACAAATTAAGTTTAATAACTCAAAATTTGCATGAAGTTTAGTGATTGAGAAGGAAATAAAACCGTCCCTGGAATTCTAAGAAAGTAAAATCGTAGATTGATTTTGATTATTTCAAAAAGTGCATGAAGGTCTCTTAACTTTCAGATTTTGGCAACACCTTCTCCAACCTTTTGTGCTTGCTTGGGAGTTTTTTTTTTTTTTTTTTCCACCGATTTTGAGTGGTCCCCATTTATAAAGGATTGAAAAATCAGTGCTTGCTGTTTTTTTGGATGCCGATTTTGGATGATCTAAAAATCACCCAAAAATCGATGTTGTGTAATATTGATTGGTTTTCTCAATCCACAAAATTGACGAGTTTTGGCCCTTTCCCATACTATATCCTAATTTTACCTTCTATAAAATAATTGATTTCAATCAGCATATTTTGTTCAAAAACTAACTTACGAATAAAAATATATTAATTAAAATAATTATTTATATGCAAAAGAAATTACATTATAATTATAATTTACTTATGGGTAAGATAGTAGTTATAAGATAAAAAATCGCTTTTATGTAAAAAAAAATTGTTCATAAAATAAGAACACCGCTAATAGGACAAAAATTCACTTATAAAAATATAAAAGTTACTTGAGAGAAAAATAGTCACTTAAATTTCATTTAAAACTTAATTTTAAAGTTTATTTATAAGGAAAAACGCTAATTTAATATTTGAATTAAATATTCCACTTTATTTACTTTTTTAAGTTAAATGTTAATTTATACGTAAGAAAATTACTTATGAGTAAAAAATTCATACAGAAACTAAATTTTCACTAAGGGACAATACTGTTACCTAGCATCAATAGTGTTAGAGCATCAATCTATGTGAGATTATGCGATAGGTTGAATTAGAATTGAAATTATATGATTCATTTAATTGTATAATTCATTTAATGTGCCACCTAAAACAGTATTGTGATATTAGTGATGTTACATATCATTACTCTATATATAGTTATATTCTTTGAAAAACTTTTAAAATTAGTGATTAATAAATTATCAAACATAAGTTGGACATTTTTTAAAACACTAGTAAAAATTTAAAATCACTCAAAATTGGTCGGGTCATAAAACACTCAAAATGGTACTTTAAAAAGCTCTCATGATCAATACCTCTAAACTCCCACACATGCCCTCTGAAAAATAGTTTGTTGAAGGACTTTTGGATTGCCTGTTAGAGATCATTTTATGAAATTGTACTACGTATATTGTAGGTTTTTCCATTAGACTATATGAATGATAATAAAACGTATACACGTTGAGAACTTAATATGTCTTATTCAGTGCAACAACACTGTATAGACTCTGTAGAGTAAAAATTGGTAATATAATCGAAGAAGTTGATCTGAACTATGAAAATTACTTCCTCATAAACATAATTAATAATTTCCAAAATTTAAAAACAATATATCATTGCAAATTTATTGAGAATTTTTTTGCCTTTCCCATTGCAAATGAGGCCTCGTATTCCCATGATAATGCAATTGAGATTATATCCTAACAAGATAACTATTTTTTCTAATAAAGAAATTTATAGCATTATAAAAATAGAGTGGTTCTATCTATAATCGACGATTGCGGTAGTTATCCTTACATGATAATTTTGGTCATGGATAACACTACTTATTAAAGCAACAAAATTATAAGAAACTGATATCTCATATATGATGGTTATTGTAGAGGCTGACTATGAATAACATCGACTCTATTTTCATCCTCGTGTGTTTATTATATATTTTCATATATATTTCTTTTTCACAAACTTCAATATATAAAAAGATTGGACTAAAAATAAATGAAAGAGAATCATTATTCTATGGTTGAACGAAGAAGTTTAAGCTCAATATAGCACATTATATTGACATATCAATGTCAAGAAAAAATTTCTTATTACATGAAAGAGTATGTAATAATAATTTATACTTTATCTCCAATGCTCATACGAAAAAAGATTACGTTCATCCGTTCATCACTATGTCAGTTTCCTCATCACCATTCTCATTTTCATCGTCTGGTGATAGCTTTCTCTTCGAGTTGGTCTCCTTCTTTGAAAGTCAATTTTGATATTTTTAAATCACTGATCAAGAAAAATATTCTTCGACGCTCACACGAAAAATGACTTAAATCTATCACTTGTCAATTTTCTCATCTTCACGATCTAGTGATGAGTCTCTCTCCACGTTAATTTCCTAATCATACGATCGAATCCTACCGCAAGAAAGAGGCATACTAGCAAATTGTCTATACATTCCAAAAATTCATCCAATTGACAGATTTTTTTCCCCAAACCCCAAATATAAGCGAGGTGGAAGTTTATAGTGCCATACACCATAAACCCCACCCTTATCACCTCTTTTCTCCCCCCTCTTTCCCCTTCCTCAACTCCCAGTCATGGCTTGCTCTCCATCTACAATTGGAGTCTCCTCCGTATACCAAACTAATCCATCCCTCGACCAATATTCAAGGCAATATATCTCAATTCTCCCCTTATCTCGCCATTTCAGAGCCTTTTCTTCAGCCTCCGCTGCGGCGCATTTTCGTGGCCTCAAGTCGAACTCTTCCAATTTGAATTCCAATTCTTTTGTACCCTTAGCTGTGGTGAATAGTAATTCTTCTGTTCTGAGCGAGGAGGCGTTCAAGGGTCTTGGGAGGTTTGGGAAAAGCATTCTTGATGTTAGCGAGAGCGAATACGAAGATTCTGAAGGTGAAGTAGGCGAGAGTGATGCCGGAGTAGATAAGAACGAACTCGACGTTGCGAAACTTGGTTTGCCTCAACGGGTCGTCGAGTCGCTTAAAAAACGCGGGATTACCCAGCTTTTCCCTATTCAAGTAAGTTTACGTGGAGTTTTTTACTTGTACTTTGTGCATTGTTAGGGATGTTTTGATGAATGGAACCGGTTATTATTCAGTTTCTTTCCAAGCAGTCGTGTTCCCTTGCAATATCTGAAATAGAAAGCTCAGAATAGCTTTAAAATGGCCTTTTTGGGGGGTCTGGGGCCCGTAGCTAGGAAACAAATGTAAAAACAAAAAAGTACAAACTGTGAAGATGCGTCCGCTTATTCTAGTTATTTTGGTTGGTATGTACATTTATAGGGAGTACATGAAAGCAAAGGAAGGAAAAAAGAAAAGGCTGAGCTCAGTTTTCATGTGGACTGGGCATGGGATTGAACCGTGTTTAATTCCTGCCATATTGCAAGAGCTTGTGTTCTAGCAATGTCTATCATGTAATGCCATTTGCCTTCACTTCTACACCAGTGAAGAAGTGTTAGCCATCAATTTTCCAACTATTTGTATTGCTAAGATTTTGCCATTTTGCCTATCAACTGCTAATTCACAGAAGCACTATCCAATGAACTGTATTTCTATATGGAAAGCTGAAAAACTGTATTTCTATAAGGAAAGCTGAAAGCATTTTGATTTTACTTTTAGTTGTTCACGTTGCTTTGTCAAATGAAATGATGCAGTTGGTGTGCTTAGAATATTATCATCGTTGTAATGACTACCTCGTACAACAGTCGACATTCATTCACTCTCAAGTTTTTTACTCCTAAATTATGTGGCGCCTAACAAGTTTTATTACCTTTTGGTTGTGTAGAGAGCTGTGTTAGTGCCAGCTTTGGAAGGTCGCGATATAATTGCTCGCGCAAAGACTGGGACTGGAAAAACATTGGCATTTGGCATTCCAATAATTAAAGGACTCAGCCAAAGTGAACAAGAAGGAGGTTCTCTGAGGTACATCTCATGCCATAATACATAAAGCACTATTATTTCTTGGTTTTATGAATTCAATCACGTTTCTTTTCCATCTGCAGGAGAGGAAGACTTCCCAGAGCTTTGGTCCTCGCACCTACCAGGGAGTTGGCAAAGCAAGTGGAGAAGGAACTTCAAGAGTCTGCACCATATTTGAACACTGTTTGCATATATGGAGGAGTTTCATATTTAACGCAGGAGAACACACTTTCCCGTGGAGTCGATGTTGTGGTTGGAACTCCTGGTAGAATTATTGACCTGATCAACAATAACAGCCTGAAACTAGGGGAAGTTCAATACTTGGTCCTTGATGAAGCAGATCAAATGCTTGCTGTTGGATTTGAGGAAGATGTGGAGGTCATTCTGCAAAAGCTTCCATCAGAGAGGCAGAGCATGCTTTTTTCTGCTACGATGCCTGGCTGGGTGAAGAAACTAGCCAGGAAATATTTGGACAATCCTATGACCATAGATTTGGTAAGTTTAATCTTCATTAGATGAATGCTTCTAGATCTTACTTGATTAGAATGTGATATTAGTTTAATCATATTATATCAAATTATTGGTGAAATGTCATTTGTTGTGCATTTTTCCACCACCTTTATTAGTTGCTTGTAGTCATCTTGGTTGTGTTAGTTTTCTTTTTAAAAAGGTCATAGAACTTTCTTCATGTAATCTTTTGGACGCATAAAACTTAGCCTAAGTTAATAGCGATACTCGTCCAGTTGTCCTTCAATTGATTCTTTCCTTTTTGGTTGATAGGTTGGTGATCAAGAAGAAAAGTTGGCAGAAGGGATCAAGTTGTATGCCATATCAACCACTTTATCATCTAAGCGGACAACCCTTGGTGATCTTGTGACGGTATGAATTAGGGGCATTTCTGTTATTCATACACTTCACGTTTTATTTGAGTTGTAATCATGCCGGAGACTTGTAGAATCTCTATATAGCTTCTTAACTTTTAAATTGTCTTTCCAGGTTTATGCAAAAGGTGGAAAGGCCATTGTTTTCACACGTACTAAACGAGACGCAGATGAAGTTTCAATGGCATTAACAAATAGCATTGCTTCAGAGGCACTCCATGGTGACATTTCTCAACACCAGAGGGAAAGAACTTTAAATGGTTTTAGGCAAGGAAAATTCACAGTCCTGGTTGCCACTGATGTCGCTGCTCGCGGCCTTGATATCCCCAACGTTGATTTAGTAAGTTCATAAAAATTGAATGATCTATTTGCGAATACTTGCTGTATCTTTAATATTTACATATAGTAGATTAGTGGGTATTGCGCGCACCTGGATGATGCTGAAAGGGGAGAAATCTGAAGAAAATCAGAAACTGAGTAATTACTTTTTCCATAATAAAAGCATAGAAGTTGTAGCAAATTGGGTCATAACTTCAACCTATTCTATGTTTCCCACCCAAAATTTGATGCACATTTTCATAGTATGCGCTACCATAGACTTCGGCATGTTACCATAGTATTGTGTACCGCTGGGTGATTCTGAAACAGGGGAGTAATCTGAAGACAAATTAGAACTGAGTAATTACTTTTTCCTCGATAAAAGCATAAAAGTAGCAAATTGGGTCATAACTTCAACCTATTCTTTGTTCCCCACCCAAAAGTTGGTACACATTTTCATAGTATGCGCTACCATAGACTTGCCATGTCACACTGTGATATTTCAGTGTTTCTTACTTTTTGCTTCTGTTCTTTTTAATTTATTTCTCATGTGGATCTAGATATAATTATATGAGCAAAAGATTTTTTTTATTTTTTTATTTCTTTTTATTTTTCAAATGAAATGCCACCAAGCTAGGCATCATAACATGTTACATCATACGGGGGACTGGGAGTGGGTGCGTCTAAGGTTGTTATTGTTCACTTGTTGTACTTGGTTTGAGTTGGTATTTGGAATAACTAAGCTACATTGTTTTATTTGGTGATATGGATGCATAAGTTCACTTTAATGAAATCATTGATATGGTAATTTCAGAAATAAACTATCGAAGTAATTTTGTTCGACGCATTGCTGGTTGTCAGGATGAGCCTTTAGATCAATAACTTAAAGTAGTGTTTGTTGAGTAATAGTAATTTCAGAGGCTTTGATAGAAAATTTTGGGTTCCTGGTTCCTGTGAATTGTTATGAATGATCATCTCCCCTTCAATAGTTACAACATCGGAGATGGTGTGCTCAAAGGGGATAGGGCAATTTTTTGGCACTATTCCTCACTGAAATGATCGGCATCACTGTGAAATTGCCAACAGTTTCATTTGTCTCTTGAGTATGTTCAGCTATATATTGTTGGAGGTATTGATAAGCCTTTAGTTTCAAATTTGTTGGCTTGAGCTCACATCCTTTCATCTAGGATTCTGTTCCGTCAAATAACTTTATGCCCTTTTGAATAAAACTGATTATATGCACAGGCTAGTAAATCCTACAAACTGTCATTTTTCAAAAATGTTGCTGGCTTTAGCGTGTGGTCTTTTCCTGTTTGAGATGAAGCAAAATTTGGGTCTCTGTTCCTCTAATGTCCATGGGACCCTTTGAGTTATATAGATTATTTTGAGTGGGCTGCTCAACTTAAGTGTTTCATAGCCTACTATAGTTGAAAATTCACTGCCTTCAATACGCGGTACCTGCTGCTTGAGATGAAGCGGTATTTTTTAGTTTCTGATTTTCTCAATTGTTATGTGGGTCTACCTGACATATATTACTATCTTACTGGAATTCATTTTTTTTCCCTAATGTGCTGCTTCTGTTTACTCCCACGTTTATGGTTTGCGATATCGTTTAGCAGCTTTAGTTTGTTGCTTTTCTGTAGTCAGAAGTACTTTGCATCTTATATTTGACCGCTCGCTTGAACTTTGAATGCTTCTCTCTGCCATCCAGATTATCCACTATGAGCTTCCGAATGATCCAGAGAGCTTTGTGCATCGTTCTGGTCGGACAGGACGTGCAGGAAAAGAAGGGACAGCTGTTTTGATGTTCACAAGTAGCCAAAGGCGGACTGTTAAATCCCTTGAGCGCGATGTCGGGTGCAAGTTTGAATTTATTACTCCGCCATCTGTTCAAGAGGTTTTGGAATCATCAGCTGAGCAAGTTGTGGCTACCCTCAATGGGGTTCATCCCGAGTCTGTGGAGTACTTCACCCCAACTGCACAAAAGCTGATGGAAAAAGGAGGACTAAATGCTCTTGCTGCTGCTTTAGCAACTTTGAGTGGTTTTTCCCAGCCTCCATCATCTCGTTCTCTTATTAGTCATGAACAGGTACATGAAGGGATAGCTTTTTTAAATTTTTTGGCTTAACTCCTAAAATTAGTATATAAAATTAATAGAACTGTTTTGACTATGTTCTTAAAAGTACAGATTGCTATTGTCCTACTTAAGCTAATTTGCAAGCTCAATTACTTTCCATGAAAGGATACTTTATTTTCCTTTATGATTTTATTTGTGTTGATACTTTCCATTTCTGGTTGGTTGTGAACGTATGCTTCTGCTAAAGGTGGATTTTTATGTCTGAACTACTATGGTGTGTACTGCACAAGTCAATAATGTGTTTGTCGATATGATTTTCTGCTTTGTGCTTGTGCTTTGTCTGAATTGGAGCCGTTTGTTTACATTGTAGGGATTGGTTACATTACAGTTGACACGTGAAACTGGCTATTCTCGAGGATACCTATCTGCTAGATCTGTAACCGGATTTCTCTCTGATGTTTATTCTGTTGCTGCTGATGAAGTAGGAAAAATACAAATTATTGCGGATGAAAAGGTATGTGTTTGACTTTACCAATTTTATTATTATTATTATTTTACTGCATCAATACCAAGAATTCGTGTCTTAATAATTGTTGGCCATTCTTCTGTCAGCTCCAAGGAGCAGTTTTTGATCTTCCAGAAGAGATTGCAAAAGAGTTGCTGAATAAGGAGCTACCGCCTGGGAACACTATTACCAAAATCACCAAGGTAAGTACGATTTTGCTCACATGTTCTCAGTATAATACCTTACTGTAATCTTATTTTTCTGTCACACAGCCAAAAATTTTAAGGGGGCGAGTATCAACTTATAACATCCATTTGTCATCTTTTCATGCATCTTTTATTTCACAGTTGCCTGCTTTGCAAGACGATGGACCTCCAAGTGATTACTATGGTCGGTTTTCAAACACTGATAGACGCTCAGGAAGGGATTCAAGAGACCGGAGGCATACTAGATCTTCTCGGGATTGGTTGGACAGGGATGATGGCGAAGATAACTTAAGGCGAGGTGGTCGTGGCAGAAGAAGTGAAAGCAGTTGGTCTAGAAACTCTAGAAGCAGTGGCAGTGAGTGGCTAATTGGCGATAGGCGATCAGGACGGTCCCCATCTTTTGGAAGTAATGACAGGTAATTTTACGCATTTCACCATTCCAAATTTCTTTCTTCACTTGATGGGTACTCAAGGCTTGAAGGATCAGATTATACTTAATAGTCTTTGTTAAATATTCAAAAGGCTTAAAGAAACGAGATTATACTTATAGTCTGTGTTAAATATTCAAAAGCTTGTTTTTAAATCCTAATAATCATGGATTATGATTTAGAATCGTTCTAAAATACTTGGTCCTAGTGAGCTTCTTTGCGCATTGGAACGAGATTTATAATTGTGAATCAGAAGCATCATTTTCAATTAAACTTTTAACTTAAATATTTTCTCCCGTCTTACATTTCATATGTATTGAACAGAAATTTTGGGGGCGCATGTTTCAACTGTGGACGGACTGGCCACAGGGCATCGGAATGCCCTAGCAAGAGAGGTTATTAGTAATTGTTGCCGATTTCACCATCCTCCAGTCGCTGCTTGTCATCGGGCAGGGTTTACTCCCATTGCCAAACAAGCCTTTGGCTGATTGGTTTCTTGTCAGAGCTCTAGTATCAGGGGTCCTAGCTGGGTGAAAATGCTCCAGGATAATGATAATTGAAAGCATCAACCCTCCCATCGTTCTTGTAACATCGCATTCTAACCCCTAAAGCACACAATATCACTTATTTTTGGTCAGGCCAATTATTTTGTTGCAGCTATTGCATTGCCTGTCCTGAAAACAGATACAATTACCTTGTAAGTTGATTATTTTGGCAACTTCAAACTTTTTCGTATAAAATCTCGTGTAATGTTCGGTATGATGTGAGATTCGGATGCGGACCCATATCGGTATTGAAAGACTAGGAAATTGAGTAGGATCTATTTATTTCCGTCCCTTGATTGATATTTTTACTTAACCTCGATTAAATTC
>NW_019247977.1:7702-14723 GCF_002742605.1 Olea europaea var. sylvestris | reverse complement strand
AAAAAATTGATTTTTTGATCGTTATTTTACTATTTCAGTCGTCATATTTGACTCTTCTCTCATAGGTGGATCCTACTTTTTTTCTAACGGTTAAAAAACTAATTTTCAAAATCACTCCCAAATAGACTCTAAGTGTAAATAATAAATGTTCATAAAGGATGACATAATGTGATGTGGAAGGAAAAAATTGGTTAAAAAAGTTGATTGTGTTTTAAACAGGTAAATGATAGAATGTCACGTAGCATAATGGACGCCTCTATACATATACTTATGTACTTATAGCACTACTCAAAGTTAATAAATAATAAATCCGTTTACATATCTAAGGTGTATTACTCAGTTCGTATGTGAGAAACTAGAAAATGCAACTTTCAATGTGAATATTTATAAAGGATAATTGACACAAAACGTCCTGCCTTTAAGATTTCTAGTGGAAAATGTCTTCACCTTTCATTTTTTGACATTTTTGCTTTTATTTCCACATTTCTTTGTGGAGAATATCATTTTCCATTTTTTAATGTAAAATGAACAAAATACTTTTCTATTTAAATAAAATCCAAAAAGAAAGAAAAGAAAAATAAAGAATAAATTACAATCTTACTCCTAAATATTTTAAAAAATGCAAGTGAGTCCAGATATTTATTAAAAGGCTTAATAGCACAAAACATTCATACGTTTGGTCTATAGTGTAAAAAACATTCATACGTTTCAAATTGGTGAAATGGATGTTTTCCGCAATGAAACATGAAAATAGGAATGAAAACGCAAAAAAAAAAAATTAAAAAGTTGGGACGTTTTTCTACAAGTGTTAAACGTAGGGATATTTTTTACTATTAGCCCTTATTAAAATATTAAAAATAACAAAAACTCTCTCTCCCTCTATCTCTTCTCTTCTTCTCCAAATGGGCCAATCACCTTAGAAGTCAAAAAATTCCAGCCAACCATCATCCAAACTGCTGGACTACCATACCACCGAAAAGCCCTCACCTCCTTCTATACATTCCACCCAACATCTAATCTTGAAGTCTTCATGCCAATAGATTTTTAGAAATTGCAAGCCAAAATACCCAACTAGCGAATGTAAATACCGGCGGCATCACCTATTTTGGAGAGACCCGTGTCATTTCCAACACAACAATCAACTATACTCACCAGGGGCGCCTATCTTCATGATCTTAAAATATCAACAGATTGTTTAACGGTATGGAGGTTCAACGATTTAGGCGATGGTTGGTTGAAATTTTTTCACTTCTAGTGTGGCAGTGCCATTTGGAGAAAAAGAGAAGAGAGAGAGAGAGAGAGAGAGAGTTTTTTTTTAATATTTTAATAAGGTCTAATAGCAAAAAAATCCCTACGTTTGACACTTCTTGCGGAAAATGTGCTTACGTTTCAATTTTTTTGCGTTTTCATCCCAATTTTCATGTTTCATTATGAAAAAGTCCCTTTAACCAATTTGAAACGTAGGGACGTTTTATGCTATTAGGTCTTTTAATAATTATTTGGACTTACTTGCACTTTTTAAAACATTTAGGAGTAAGATTGTAATTTATTCTTTACTTTTCTTTTCTTTTTTGTGTTTTATTTAAATGAGAGGGTATTTTAGTCATTTTATATTAAAAAGTGGTGAAAATGACGTTTTCCGCAAAAGAAATGTGAAAATAAGAGTAAAAATGCCAAAAAAAAAAATGAAAGGTGTAGACCTTTTCCACAATAAATCTTAAAGGTAGGGACGTTTTGTGCCAATTGCCCTATTTATAAATGTCATAGAGTTAGACCAGTGAATTATGTCTTCTTTAAAGTCGGCTTCGAAGTCCACCATCTATTTTCACTAAATGTCTGTTTGATTGTAAAGATGAAATTGAATTAAATTGAAAACAAATTTTAGAAAATTGAATTGCCTAGAAATTATTTTCTTGGGAATTGTAAATTATTGTATTTGATTGGTATAATTCTTTACGTGGAAAATGTTGAAATAAAAAATATTTTTGTTGTTCGTTTGACTTTGTTTTACATAAAAATTGTTAATTAAAGAGATAAAATTACTGGTATTGGGGATGAAATTTATTTCCATTGCCCAAAAAAAAGTTCAAGAAAATCATTTATCTTTTGGTGTTCGTTAGGTTTTGTTTTACATAAAAATTATCAATTAAAGAAAAATATTTTTTTACAATAATTCTTATAATTTGTTAACTTTGCCAACAAAAAAAATGAAAAAAAAAATGCTACAATAATCGGAAAATCAAGAAAATACAAATTCCCAATACAAACAAGAAAATACAATTCCATGGAAAATAAAACATATCAAACACACAAAACTGGAAAAATGTAGAATTCGAATTCCATTTTTCATAAAATTTGAACTAATCAATCAGGGTCTAAGTAATTAGTTACAAAGACCTTAGTGAGAGAAGTGGGTCGTTTTCATTTCGAAAAAAGAGAAACAGACGTATATAGAAATGGTAGGCATTGGGTTGAGTGAATTACGGCGAAAATAGACAATTGAATTGCGAGGAAAATAGACAATCTTTCAATTTGAGTGCTTGTTTGGTAGAAATTTTATTAATTGATTTTTTTACCGTTAGAGATAAAGTGGATCCTACCTGTGAGAGGAGAATTCAAAAATGACGATTGAAATAGTGAAATAACGTTCAAAAAATTGATGTTAATTGGATTAAAATTCTTACCAAACATGCTCTGAATCTTAACACCAAAAAAAGGGTTTGTACAAGTTATCTAGGCATATTCGAAGTTTTACGAAACACTAATGCCCAGTGTACAAAATTTGGGTCACAGAAGTTTTACAGGGCCCCTCACTATGTAGGGGCCCCACATGTATTAAAAAAAAATTATGCGGGCCCCACGTATATGTGTATTTAGGAAAAGGCCTATAAAATTGGCCTTTGTACATGAAGCACAACTCTTTACGAAATTGGTAAGGCAAAGTTTCAATCTATCACTATTTCTTCTGTGATCTTGGTTGTAAAAGTGGTGTGTAGTGTTTTTCCTTGTGGTTTTAGTTGAAGAATTTGAGCATGTTGATGTGAAAATTTATAAAGTATTTCGTCATTTTGTTTTCAGATTTTTTCTTTTCATTTATTTAAATGGATGGTAGTTGTGCTTCAGACACTGTATCAACGACAGTTTTGGACAGAATCCATCAAAGGGACAATAACTGCTAATTTTATGAAACTTGAATTTCACGAATGACAAGAATTAAAGGTTGAGAATATAAGTACAAATGAAGTAACAAATTGGGGACATTAACCATAATTTACCACCCCTTTTAGAACTCAAAAGTGTGTTGTAATGTAAATTTTTTTCCAAATTACGGATAAAAAGTAAAAGGAAAATTATATTCACATCACGATTTTTGTTAACTTCATCAAATTTTTCAATTTTAATGAAGGTCCCTAATTTTCATTTATTTTTTATTTATATCTCTAATTTTTTTCATCGCATTATTATTTTTAATTTTCAATTAGTTAGCACATATTGCTTTTGAGGATGATTTTTGTATGAATATTCTGTTACTGTGAGAAAAATATTTTATGAATCTTCTTATTCAATATTTATTTTATCATTTAAAAATATGATGTGCAAATAAATTTTTTAATCACTCTTACTGTTTTTGCTCATCAGAGACATGGGCTAAAAAATAGAAATTTGAGGATAAAAATGACAAAAAAGTTAGGGACTCAACTTCAAAAATAATTTGAAATTGAGGATCAATGTGGTACATACAAAATTAAGGGTTGGCTATGGTTTGATTCTATTTAGAACCAAATCAAATTCAGAATCAAACGATATAATATTACATGCAGATAAATTTCAGCCTTTTTCAACCACATATTTTTCAGAAAAACACTATTCCAACAATTAAAATTTGAAAAAAAGGGAGCCAAACGGGGGTATAAAATTATTTTGTTATTTTTGTTCTTGTAATATAAGTGAGCCCAAAGGTCGGACAATTTTTTTTAAAAAAAATTCAATTTAGACTAAAAGTTCAAACCGACTAACTGAACATTTGGCTCAATTTAAGAACTAGAGTGGATTGGTTTAGGTTCAAATTTGTTCACATCGACTAATTTGGTTTTGGTTTTGAGTTAGAGTCGAAACTAACACAAACTAAACCACGCTTGGACCTAGGCGCTATGGAAGAATAATAGATTTATATAAAACTTAGGGTCTATTTGATTTGAGAAATTTTCCATGGAAATTTTTTCATTTTTCACATTTTTCCTTATTTGATTGCAAGAATTTTCTTGGCAATTCATTTTCCACCCCCTCCATGTGACCCTTTTTCCTTGATTTTGTGGAAAATCAATTTCCATGGGTTTGGTGAGAATTAGTTTTCAAGCTTTTATTATTATTATTATTTTTTGGAAACAAATTCTATTAACAATTGTAACAAGTTCTATCACTTTAAATGACAATTTCATGGAAAACAAAATTAAATGAACACCAAAATATCTAAAATTTTAACATTTTTCAGGTGAAAAATTATACTAATCAAACACATTTAATTAACAATTCTCTAATAAAACAAGTTCTAGATAATTAAATTCCATAAAATTCGTTTTCTTTTTATTCAAGTTCCATTATTGCAATCAAATGGATCCTTAAATCAATTTGATTAAGTTGGATTTGGACTGAAAATTAAAAAAATGAAAATTATATTTTGGGTTAGGACTAAATTAATTACTTAGGAAATTTATTTTGAAAAAATAAAATAATTTGACTTATTTAAAATAAATTAATTAAAAAAATTATGGAGTTAGTTTTTATTTAATCGAACTAGAATAGAGAATCAAATTGAATCCGTTAGGGCATTTAGCTCGTTTCAGTTCTAGTCGGACTCGGCTGGTTAAATTTCAAATTCTTTTTCCGTTCTTTAGGTTTTCAGAAGTCGTCCGTCGTCTCTCTCGAAAGGTAAAGTTGCATACTTCATCAGTCATTACTTGTCACGACACACAAATCAGACACTTCTTTTCGTGAATTTTTGGACTCCCTTTGCAAAATGCAAATTTCACATTTGTGTGTTTCTGCAATTTATTATTGTGACAGGAGATTGATTCCTTTGGTTTGAAATAGAGATAATGGCGGAATTGAGCTTGGGTATTCTCATAGATATAGTGGATGACGACTGGGCGAGAGACACTCTGCCTGATGATGGTACTTTTTCCACCAATTGTTGAATTTAATCTCATCGGATATCATTTTTTAAGTTAATTAACTCGTCCTATATGTTTGCCTTGTCAGATCTTCCATTACCCCCTGTACTGGCTTCTAGAACAGATGAAACTGAAGACTCGAGTATGTTTTTTCTTCCATGGATCTGAGAATTTAATTGGAATTATGCAATATGCAATGTATTTGCATTATCCGGTGTTTATTTTGATGTTTATGTCCTAGGTCCCAGGAGGGTGTTTATGTTCTTAATTCTACTTATTTTTGTGTTTTGGCAAGATATTGGGCCATTGGCAAGTGGCTTAATCCAAGAAATGAAGAGTAGGTTTTCCATTTTTATTTTATTATTATTTTTATATATGGTTCCATACTATAAGAAATCATACATATTACATTAAATTTTTTTGAAAATACAGTCTTAAGCTTGTTGGTGGAAAGACAATGGTAATTGGCTAGCCATGACATGATTTTCTTGAAAAAGCCTAGCAAAAATTGTAATTTGGAAAATTTTATGTCCTATCCCACGTGTTCGAATATTATAAAGACTAGTAGTATTGGGATTTTTCCCCAAGTAACACAATTTTGCAGCAGTTTTTATTAATCCTACCTCACAGAACTGATTTCCTAGCATGGATTTTAAGGACGGACTTGCAAATTTGATGCACTTTACTATATTTTCTCCATATATCTGGCATAAATTGAAATTTAAAACCTCATTTATCAGGTCAGTAGGCAAAAAATGGATAAAGCATATCTATTTTGAACCGATAATATTATATTATAGACGATATTTGGAAAATAACGGTTTGATATAAACATTTAAACTTGGTACATTTATCTTTCACTGTCATACTGATATATACTTCTATTGAATAAGCAATTCTTCCACTTAATTGAATAATTTTCTGTATTTTTGTATGTTATAGATGTGAAAGACTTAGTTTCTAATCATCATCTTTGGGATATTAACTGTGGTTTGGTGGTGAAGAACATATATATGCACTTTTGAACTCTCCCTTGTTCATGTTTGTGGTTTGTTTTCTGTTGTTAATTACTGAAATTGACTAAATAGTTTTCACTACAAACTTACATCAAAATTTTATGCTTAAGATGGGAACAGTTTAGTGTTTTCCCGAGGTTCAAATTTAGTATTTGAAAATTATATATACCATGGTGCTGTATATATCTTTCAGAGTTTTGTGCCACGTTGCTATATAAATCTCATGAACTCTATTGCTGGTTTCATCCTGAATCAACTCTTGAGATACTTGTCCTATTTCACATTTTTTTAATAATAATTGGCTTTAGAAAAGCAGCAACAAAAAGTACATCATTTTTTTCTCCATTTTGTGGAGAGGGAAGGAACTTCATTTCGTTCGAGAGAAAGTAAGCTTCCACAGTACAACTATGATTATTAATGCTTCGGATAATCCCAACTTTAATTTTATTGCGCATTGATTCAAACTGCTGCGCGATGTTCCAATGGCTCTCTGTATTCCCTGAAGCAATATATGCACTCTTTTTCTCCACAACATTTCCTGACAGATCAATTAATAACTTATTAAGCCCTGTTTGAGCCACATTATTTGGAAAAAATTCATTCTTCAGCAGTGAATTAACATCCTTTCAACCACATATTCTTCAATAAAATAATATTACACGAAAATTCATAACTTTTTCTTATTTTTTAACCACACATTTCCTATCAATACACTATTCAAAAATGTATTTTCATTTCAATAATTTGGCTCAAACAAGGGCTAAAACTAAAAAAAATTATACTAAAAATGAAGAGAAAGAAGAAAACCAGAATAAAACAAGGGAAAGAAGAATT
>NW_019247977.1:0-2162 GCF_002742605.1 Olea europaea var. sylvestris | reverse complement strand
AAATAAATAAATAAATAATAATAATATTTTATATGTTCTTGATTTGGGTTGTAGCTACACGATTAATAATTAGTTCTGTCATGTGGATTAAATTCTTTGAATAAAGAATGATATAGGTATGTTCTTTTAGTTAACGACCTACATTTGAATTCCGAGGTTTTTCAAATTGCCAAATTCACTTTTCTTTGCCTGCAATACGGTCTTCTGTTTTTGTGGGTTGAAGTTGCATTCCAGCCATTCTATTTGTTAAATAATGTATGAATATTGAAATAGAGTGTCCAATTATTATATAATGGTCTTAGTAACAATATTTGCAGCTTTTCTTTAAGAATAAAGCAGCTGATTTGATGTCATCTGGATTTTGAAAGTTTTCTTTCCAAGGCATGTAAAGATTGTAAAATAATCCTTTTGATGCTGTATTTAGGTGCTTCTGAGTCGATTGAGATTGTTCTTGAATCCTGGCTATCCTTATGAGGAAATTTTAAAAACATTTCACAACCAGACTGGCATATTTTTGTGCTCCTTCCTTCCGGATTTTACTACATTTAACAGAACTAAAGGTAATCAATCTTGCCTCATTGCCGTGATTGGAAAACTAAATATTTCAATGCCCCCAGGTTTTTAATTTCTAAGTTGGGGGACCTTTTACAGGAGGCATGATCCAGTTAAACCATGGAGCACCTCAACCTCTTCAGTATGTAGTCAATGCAGCATTTTTGGCTACAGTGTTCAGTGACTATCTTGATGCTGCCGACACACCTGGGTGGTACTGTGGACCCCATTTCTACCAAACTAGCGCTCTCCGAAAATTTGCTGAGACCCAGGTGAAATATATGTTGCCTTCTCATAAGAGCGGAATTGAATTAGTCGGTGATTATTTACATTGTTTTTTGTCTTTACTTTTCAGATAAACTACATCCTCGGCAAAAATCCTAGAAAGATGAGCTACGTTGTGGGCTTTGGAAATCACTATCCAAAACACGTCCACCATAGAGGTGCATCCATACCCAAGAACAAGGTCAAATATAACTGTAAGGGTGGATGGAAATGGAGGGATTCAAAAAAGCCAAACCCTAATACCATTGTTGGGGCCATGGTTGCTGGTCCTGACAGACGTGATGGATTCCACGATGTTCGAACAAACTACAACTATACAGAGCCGACCCTTGCAGGAAATGCTGGTCTAGTTGCTGCACTTGTTGCCCTATCCGGAGATAGGACCACAAAAATTGACAAGAACACGATATTCTCTTCAGTACCACCAATGTTCCCCACACCTCCACCACCTCCAGCTCCTTGGAAACCATGAGTCGCCATTATGGACTCGTGTCTTATTGTTTTTGCTTTTGCTTTGTGACTCAGAAAACTAATTTTGGTGTTGCAGTTAATTTCTAAAGTATCCCGAGTACAGAAACTAGGAGTTTGAAGAGCTGCTGGGATAGGACTGGAAAGTTGGTCTAACTTGAAGAAATACCCTTTTCTATTCAAAATTTGTGATATACACTGTGTATGTATGTATGTATCATATCAGCTATATATTCATTTCCACGCTAGAACTTGAACGTGAGGGATCGAGTTTTAGAATAAATTCAGATGACGTCTAACATGTTATCACTCATTTCAAAACACAAATTTCATCTCATTTTCAAACATTTATACCATGCTTATATGCAACTTTTCGTTATGATCGTCTTGTAGGGTGCTTTTGGATCCATCATGTTTCTTGTAATACAATTCCAGCAATTCAATAAGTTTTGAGAAATATATTCATTGTGACATATAACAAAACTTTTCGTTTACTTCAGTTCTATATCTTCAACGACTACAACAAAATTTATATTAATAAGTAACATGTTACTATTGATCAATTTACTCTTTATATTAAGTCCCTATTTGATAGTCATTATTTCGAAAAAAATAATGTTTTAAATAGTGATTTTTAAGAGAATGTGTGATTAAAATATAGAAAAATGTTTTGAATTTATATGCAGAATATTTTGTTGTGTAAATATGTAGTTGAAAATGAGTGTGTAGAAAAAAGTTTTCAAATAATGGTTATTCAAAATGGGCTAAAATGTACTGAAAAAATGAAAAAGATTGCTTCAATTATATTTCCTAGAATGAGTGATATGTGAAAAGGTCGTTTAATGATCCCAAGCCCT
>NW_019247976.1:0-1395 GCF_002742605.1 Olea europaea var. sylvestris | reverse complement strand
TTGATTGATAATTACGAGAACTTTATTGGATGTGTTCATCACCAACTAGCAATATGTTGGAAATCATTTATAGCACTATCCAGACCCCTGTAGTTTAAATCTACACTATATAAAAAATATTCAATTTTAGAGAATTTTGACAAAAAAAAACTATATTTATTTGTACATTAGCACTTGAGTTTTTATTCAAGAATTAATTTTCTGACCGCTTGATGATCAAATTAGGGAGGATTTTATCAATTTCATTTTTCTTTTCTTCTCTCCAACTTTCACTGATTGATCATCTTGTTGCAAATTTTTTTAGGAATAAATTTAGATCCCTATCCGCCTTGGAAGATTACTTTTTCCTCAGAGAAAGAAGGCAAAGGTGTCTAGTAGAAATATATATATATATATAATTTTTGGCAGCATAACTCTTACAAGTGCAAGAATATAGTTATAGATCCTAACAAAAAACCAACAAACAATTTACAATTACTTGTCAATTTCTGTAATGTAGATATGAATTATAATTTCTTTAATGCACGACTATTTTACAAGAGTTGAAATAGAATTAGGTTCGTCGATAATGACATTTATCTATACAGGGAAAAAAAATACTTGTGTAGGTTTAATAATTCATTTTATTATAAAACATGACAACCTTAGAGATGTAGGTAATTTAATTATACAAAGATCTAAGAGAGAATTTAATCTTAAAATTTTCACAACTCACTCAAGCTACGTTTTCCGACCACCCTTTTTCCTTATCTTGTAATTCTTAATTCTAATAATTTGTGTGGGCATGGTCAAAGGCATGTGATGGAAAAAACTAGAGATAACTTTCAAACTACACGAATTTTGATAAGAATACACTACCAATCCTAGGGTTAGTTTCCCATGTGATTGGATTATATATATTAATACTGGCACATGGTCTAGCCATTCTTGTAGTGCACAAATATGGAATATGAACACTATTCGATTAGCCTCTATGATCTTTATTTAAAGAATATTAAAGAGACGAAGAAATATAAACATACATGAAGAAAAAAATAAAAATATCTACTTGAAAAACTCCAAAATTAGAGAAAATCAAAAGCTGTCTAAACAACACAAATATTTGCATGATATTGTTTAACGATATAGAAGTAGCTAATATTGTTATTTCATAATAAGAAATATAAAGGTTTTAAACCTGCGGCATAGAAGGAATAGGAAAAGACCGTGTAAAAATTTTTAAAATTTAAAATGGATCAGTCGACTCAATATAGAAGTAGCTAATGTTGTTATTTCATAATAAGAAATATAAAGTAACGTAAGTTAAAAACCGAAAATTTACGTGGGACAAAATATACTTAAATTCACGAGATGAACTCCCAGTCAGGTCTACAGTAAAATAATGGGTTTACCAAA
>NW_019247975.1:0-1395 GCF_002742605.1 Olea europaea var. sylvestris | reverse complement strand
TAGCCCCCGTTTGACCCCCATTACCTGAAAATGGGGGGAATAGTATTTTTTAGAAAAATGAGTAGTTGAAAAAAAAAGGAAAAGTTTTCGATTTATGTGTAATATTGTTTTATGAAAGATTATGTGGTTGAAAATAGAAGAGAAAAAAATGGAATGTAATGTAATTGAATTTAATTTAATGGGGATCAAACGGGGGCTTAAGTTGACTAATAAAGATAAATTATTATTGAAACATTTATGTGACAAATGTGGTTAGAACTTATCAAACTATTAGAAAGAAGAGAAATTAAAGGTCACGTATCCGGAGCTTTTCAATTAAATAAGATAATTTCGAGGACGAAATTATTTTTAAGGTGGTAATGATGTAACACTCCGAATTTTAAATTTTTCCACGTGGGCTGGTAATTTAGCAAATAAAATAATCCATGTCCAACATTGTCGTCACCCTAAAGTCAAAAAGTTGAAATGATAAACATTTCCCACTTATTTGCATAAATAGTTTATTTCGCAAACATATACTTTTAATTTATCGTAACTTATTTGGATCGTTACAATGAGTGCATAAAATATAGTATTTTTCTTTTCATTTCTACTATCATTTAAATATCCAACTCTTCGTTATGTGTGTTAAGGTTGCACCCACAATATACGACTACAAAGAGTCGAATAATCCATGAAAATTTTACCTTTTTTAATGACTAGTCTATCGCCCGTGCAATGCACAGACAAGATTATTTTCAACGTCATATTAGCGTTTTTAATGTTGATATGAGTTTAGTGTTTAAAAAAGAAGCGAATCAGTTAGTTATAAAAATAATCATTTGAGGTAAGTTATTTGTGATATTAATTTTGAAATTGAATGATTCAACATAGTAATGACAAAGATGAATAGTTCGATTTTGTGCAAAGAAAAATAGTATTTTCCACCAGTAAAAAAAATTGAAATAATTTTAAATCAAAATAAATTTATATTGAAAAAATTTTGAATAGAAAAAAAATTTCTCATTTAAAGGAGAGAAAAAAATAATTGAAAAAATTAAGTTCAATCATAAAGAGAATAATTTTAAAAAAAAATTAAAATAGAAATTTTTTTATCTATAATACGAACAAAAAATTTAAAAATTAAATTAATCAGTAATTTCTATCGGTAGAAAAATTGAAATAATTTTACATTTAAAAAATTTATATTGAAAAAAAATTTATATCGAAAAAAATAAGTCCTTTGAAGGAGAAAAAAGATGTATTTAAAAAATTCAATGAGAAAAGAATTTAAAAAAATTTAAATATAAAAAAATTATCTATAATATTAACAAAAAAAAATTTTAAATTAAATAAATAAATAAAATAAATTTCCATCATTCTCTCCTTTCATGGAGAGAACTCTCCTTTTCAAAA
>NW_019247974.1:0-1395 GCF_002742605.1 Olea europaea var. sylvestris | reverse complement strand
GGGCCCATAAGTACTTTTTGGAAATGTAGCGACCGTTTTGGATTGAACTCACTACTTCGTCGTGTCGTATGAGGGATTTTAGCAATTTTTTGAAAGAATGAGCACTTGCTTATTTAGAACGCTTGGATAGTCGACGTACGAAGAATTCAGCGTAACTTTTGCACACGGTGCCCGTTTTGGGCCCATAAGTACTTTTTGGAAATGTAGCGACCGTTTTGGATTGAACTCAGAACTTCGTCCTGACGGATGAGAGATTTTAGCGACTTTTCAAAAGAATGAGTACTTGCATATTTGGAATGCTTGGATAGTCGGCGTACGAAGAATTCAACGTAACTTTTGCACACGGTGTCCGTTTCGGGCCCATAAGTACTTTTTGGAAATGTAGCGACCGTTTTGGATTGAACTGTAGGCTTCGTCGCGACGTATGAGGGATTCATGCCATTTTTTGAAAGAATGAGCACTTGCATATTTGGAACGCTTGGAGAGTCAGCGTACGATGAATTGAGCGTAACTTTTGCACACGGTGTCCGTTTTGGGCCCATAAGTACTTTTTGGAAATGTAGCTATCGTTTTGGATTGAACTCACGACTTCGTCGTGACGGATGAGAGATTTTAGCGATTTTTCGGAAGAATGAGTACTTGCATATTTGGAACGCTTGGATAGTCAGCGTACGAAGAATTCAGCGAAACTTTTGCACACGGTGTCCGTTTCGGGCCCATAAGTAATTTTTTGGAAATGTAGCGACCGTTTTGGAATGACCTTAAGACTTCGTCGTGACGTATGAGTGATTTCGGCCATTTTTTGAAAGAATGAGCTCTTGCATATTTGGAACGCTTGGAGAGTCGGCGTACGAAGAATTGAGCGTAATTTTTGCACACGGCGTCCGTTTTGGGCCCATAAGTACTTTTTGGAAATGTAGCGACCGTTTTGGATTAAACTGAAGACTTCGTCGTGATGTATGAGGGATTCCGGCAATTT
Source organism: Olea europaea var. sylvestris (assembly GCF_002742605.1). Lineage (NCBI taxonomy): Eukaryota > Viridiplantae > Streptophyta > Magnoliopsida > Lamiales > Oleaceae > Olea > Olea europaea. Next base: position 416 of record NW_019247974.1, on the reverse strand, counting down.
TTGAAGGAATGAGCACTTGCATATATGGAACGCTTGGAGAGTCGGCGTAAGAAGAATTGAGCGTAACTTTTCCACACGGTGTCCGTTTTGGGCCCATAAGTACTTTTTGGAAATGTAGCGATCGTTTTGGATTGAACTCACTACTTCATCGTGACGTATGAGGGATTTTAGCGATTTTTCGAAAGAATGAGCACTTGCATATTTGGAACGCTTGGATAGTCGGCGTACGAAGAATTCAGCTTAACTTTTGCACACGGTGTCCGTTTCGGGCCTATACGTACTTTTTAGAAATGTAGCGACCGTTTTGGATTGAACTGTAGACTTCGTCGCGTTGTATGAGGGATTTCAGCCATTTTTTGAAAGAATGAGCACTTGCATATTTGGAACGCTTGGATAGTCGGCGTAAGAAGAATTCA
>NW_019247973.1:0-1395 GCF_002742605.1 Olea europaea var. sylvestris | reverse complement strand
TCATTTTTCTCCACTGTGTCGAAATGGGCTCAAATTTGACAGGTTTATCGGGAACAAAAATCGCGCCGGGGGTAATTTCGTCAATTTTCTCGACTGTGTCGGAATGGGCTCAAATTTGACAGGTTGATCAGGAACAAAATTCGCGCCGGGGGTAATTTCGTCATTTTTCGCGACTGTGTCAGAATTTGCTCAAATTTGACAGGTTGATCGGGAACAAAAATCGCACCGGGGGTAATTTCGTCATTTTTCTGGACTGTGTCGGAATTGGCTGAAATTTGGCAGTTTGATCTGAAATAAATATCGCGCTGGGGGTAATTTCATCATTTTTCTCGACTGTGTCGGAATTGGCTGAAATTTGGCAGTTTGATCTGAAATAAATATCGCGCTGGGGGTAATTTCATCATTTTTCTCGACTGTGTCGGAATTGGCTGAAATTTGGCAGTTTGATCGGAAAAAAAAATCGCGCCGACGGTAATTTCGTCATTTTTCTCGACTGTGTCGGAATTGGCTCAAATTTGACAGGTTAATCGGGAACAAAAATCGCGCCGGGGTAATTTCGTCATTTTTCGCGACTATGTCTGAATGGGCTCAAATTTGACAGGTTGATCAGGAACAAAAACCGCACCGGGGGTAATTTCGTCATTTTTTATGACTGTGTCGGAATTGGCTGAAATTTGGCAGTTTGATCTGAAATAAAAATCGCGTTGGGGGTAATTTCGTCATTTTTCTCGACTGTGTCGGAATGGGCGCAAATTTAGTAGGTTTATCGGGAACAGAAACCGCGCCGTGGGCAATTTCGTCATTTTTCTCGACTGTGTCAGAATTGGCTGAAATTTGACAGTTTGATTGGAAATAAAAATCGCGCCGACGGCAATTTCGTCATTTTTCTCGACTGTGTTGGAATTTACTCAAATTTGACAGGTTTATCGTGAAAAAAATCGCGCCGGGGGCAATTTCGTCATTTTTCTCGACTGTGTCGGAATTGGCTGAAATTTGGAATTTTGATCTGAAATAAAAATCGTGCCGGAGGCAATTTCGTCATTTTTTCTCGAATGTGTCGGAATGGGCTCAAATTTGACAGGTTGATCGGGAGCAAAAATCGCCCCGGGTGTAATTTCGTCATTTTTCGCGACTGTGTCGGAATTGGCTAAAATTTGACTGGTTGATCGGAAACAAAAACCGCGCCGGGTGCAATTTCTTCGTTTTTCTCGACTGTGTCGGAATGGGCTCAAATTTGACAGGTTTATCGGGAACAAAAATCGCGCCGGGTGTAATTTCGTCATTTTTCGCGACTGTGTCGGAATTAGCTTATATTTGACTGGTTGATCGGAAACAAAAATCGCGCCGGTGGCAATTTCGTCATTTTTCTCCACTGTGTCGAAATGGGCTCAAATT
>NW_019247972.1:0-1395 GCF_002742605.1 Olea europaea var. sylvestris | reverse complement strand
CGGCGCGATTTTTGTTTCCGATCAATTGTCAAATTTTAGACGATTTCGACACTGTCGCAAAAAATGACGAATTTGCCCACGGCCCGATTTTTGATTCCGATCAATTGTCAAATTTTAGGCCATTCCGACACCGTTGTGAAAAATGACGAAATTTTCCCCGGCACGATTTTTGTTTCCGATCAACCTGCCAAATTTCGGCCCATTCCGACGGCGTCACGAAAAGTGGGGAAATTTCCCACGGCGCGATTTATGTTTCCGATCAATCGCTCAAATTTTATCCCATTCCGACACCGTCGCGAAAAATGACGAAATTGCCCCCGACGCGATTTTTGTTTCCGATCAATTGTCAAATTTTAGACGATTTCGACACTGTCGCAAAAAATGACGAATTTGCCCACGGCCCGATTTTTGATTCCGATCAATTGTCAAATTTTAGCCCATTCCGACACCATCGCGAAAAATGACGAAATTTTCCCCGGCACGATTTTTGTTTCCGATCAACCTGCCAAATTTTAGCCCATTCCGACAGCGTTGCGAAAAATGACGAAATTGCCCCCGGCGCGATTTTTGTTTCCGATCGACCTGCCAAATTTTAGCCCATTCCGACAGCGTCGCGAAAAATGACGAAATTGCCCCCGACACGATTTTTGTTTCCGATCAATTGTCAAATTTTAGCCCATTCCGACACCGTCGCGAAAAATGACGAAATTTTCCCCGGCACGTTTTTTGTTTCCGATCAACAAGTCAAATTTTAGTCAATTCCGACACAGTCGCGAAAAATGACGAAATTACACCCGACGCGATTTTTGTCCCCGATAAACCAGTGAAATTTCAGCAAATTCCGACACCGTCGTGAAAAATGACTAAATAACACCCAGCGCGATTTTTGTTCCCGATAAACCTGTCAAATTTCAGCCAATTCCGACACAGCCGAGAAAAATGACGAAATTGCCCCCGGCGCGATTTTTGTTTCCGATCAATTGTCAAATTTTAGCCCATTCCGACACCGTCGCGAAAAATGACGAAATTGCCCACGGCGCGATTTTTGTTTCCGATCAACCTGCCAAATTTCGGCCCATTCCGACGGCGTCACGAAAAGTGGGGAAATTGCCCACGGCGCGATTTATGTTTCCGATCAATCGCTCAAATTTTATCCCATTCCAACACCGTCACGAAAAATGACGAAATTGCCCCCGACGCGATTTTTGTTTCCGATCAATTGTCAAATTTTAGCTCATTCCGACACCGTCGCGAAAAATGACGAAATTTTCCCCGGCACGATTTTTGTTTCCGATCAACCTGCCAAATTTTCGCCCATTCCGACAGCGTCGCGAAAAATGACGAAATTGCCCCCGGCGCGATTTTTGTTTCCGATCGACCTGCCAAATTTCAGCA
>NW_019247971.1:0-1395 GCF_002742605.1 Olea europaea var. sylvestris | reverse complement strand
AATATTATAGAGAGAGAAATTTCTTCTTTCAATTTAATTGTTCTTCTTGAACAATCTTGGAACTTATCAAGATTTAACTTCTTCTGGTGTTCTATCAATCGGATTGTGGGTTCTTTCAATTGTAATCAAGGGGTTTTAGGTTCTTCGCTAATCTAGGGTTTCTTAGTTCAATTCTTGGGGTTCAAGATCCAAAACCGGGTTAGTATTGGTGTTCTTGGGTTCCGCATCAATCTCGTTGTGGGTTTCGTAGTTTCCATTGCTACGGGGTTCGCATCAATTGGACTCGGGGCACAAACCCGGGATCAAGGGATTTTAGCCGAATTCATTCGTTTGGGCCTCCGAATAATTAATTACCTTATTAATTATGTCAGGTTGAAAAAGTGCTATCCAGAAAATCAACAAAGCTAAACCGCACCAAGGGTAATTTTGTCATTTGTCGCGACGGTGTCGAAATGGGCCGAAATTCGGCAGGTTGATTGGAAACGGCCCGCGAATTTGGACTTGGGGCACAGACCCGGGATCACAGGATTTTAGCCAAATTCCTTCATTTGGGCCTCCAAATAATTGATTTCCTTATTAATTATGTCAGGTTGAAGAAGTGCTAGGCAGAAAATTAATAAAGCAAAACCGCACCAGGGGCAATTTTATCATTTGTTGCGACAGTGTCGAAATGGGCCGAAATTTGACAGGTTGATTGGAAATGGCCCGAGAAATTAGACTCGGGGTATAGACTCGGGATCACGGACTTTTTGCCAAATTCCTTCTTTTGGGCCTCCGAATAATTAATTTCCATATTAATTATGTAAGGTTGATGAAGTGCAATACAGAAAATTAACAAAGAAAAATCGCACCAGGGGTAATTTTGTAATTTGTCGCGATGGAGTCGGAATGGGCCGAAATTTGGCAAGTTGATTGTCAGCGGCCCGCGAAATTGGACTAGGGGCAGAGACCCGAGATCATGGGATTTTAGCCAAATTCCTTTGTTTGGGCCTCCGAATAATTAATTTTCGTATTAATTATGTCAGGTTGAAGAAGTGCTGAACAGAAAATTAACAAAGAAAAACTGCACCAGAGGCGATTTTTTCATTTGTTGCGACGGTGTCGGAATGGGCCAAAATTTGGTAGGTTGATTGGAAACGGCCCGCGAAATTGGAATCGCGGAACAGACCCGGGATCACGGGATTTTAGCCAAATTCCTTCGTTTGGGCCTCCGAATAATTAATTTCCTTATTAATTATGTCAGGATGAAGAAGTGCTGAACAGAAAATTAACAAAGCAAAACCGCACCAGGGGCAATTTTGTCATTTGTCATGACGATGTCGGAATGGGCCGAAATTTCGTAGGTCGATTGGAAACGACCCGCGAAATTGGACTCGTGGCTCAGACCCAGAATCA
>NW_019247970.1:0-1395 GCF_002742605.1 Olea europaea var. sylvestris | reverse complement strand
CGATTTTTATTTCAGATCAAACAGCCAATTTTCAGCCAATTCCGACACAGTCGAGAAAAATGACGAAATTGCCCCCGGCGCGACTTTTGTTTCCGATCGACAAGTCAAATTTAAGTCAATGCCGACACAGTCGCGAAGAATGACGAAATTACACCCGGCGCGATTTTTGTTCCCGATCAACCTGTCAAATTTGGGCCCATTCCGACACAGTCGAGAAAAATGACGAAATTGCCCCCGGCGCGATTTTTGTTTCCGATCAACAAGTCAAATTCCAGCCAATTCCGACAATGTCGCGAAAAATGACGAAATTACACCCGGAGCGATTTTTGTTCCCGATAAACCTGTCAAATTTCAGCCAATTCCGACACAGTCGAGAAAAATGACGAAATTGCCCCCGGCGCGATTTTTGTTTCCGATCAACAAGTCAAATTCCAGCCAATTCCGACAATGTCGCGAAAAATGACGAAATTACACCCGGCGCAGTTTTTGTTCCCGATAAAACTGTCAAATTTCAGCCAATTCCGACACAGTCGAGAAAAATGACGAAATCGCCCCCGGCGCGGTTTTTGTTTCCGATCACCAAGTCAAATTTTAGTCAATTCCGACACAGTCGCGAAAAATGACGAAATTACACCCGGCGCGATTTTTGTTCCCGATCAACCTGTCAAATTTGAGCCCATTCCGACACAGTCGAGAAAAATTACGAAATTGCCGCCGGCGCGATTTTTATTTCCGACCAAACTGCCAAATTTCAACCAATTCCGACACAGTCGAGAAAAATGACGAAATTGCCCCAGGCGCGGTTTTTGTTTCCGATCAACAAGCCAAATTTCGGTCAAATCCGACACAGTCGCGAAAAATGACGAAATTAGACCCGGCGCGGTTTTTGTTCACGATAAACCTGTCAAATTTCAACCAATTCCGACACAGTCGAGAAAAATGACGAAATTGTCCCCAGCGCGATTTTTTTTCCGATCAACCAATCAAATTTTAGCCAATTTCGACACAGTCGCGAAAAATGACGAAATTAAACCCGGCGCAATTTTTGTTCCCGATCAACCTGTCAAATTTGAGCCCATTCCGACACAGTCGAGAAAAATGACGAAATTCCCCACGGCGCGATTTTTGTTTCCGATCAACCAATCAAATTTTAGCCCATTCCGACACAGTCGCGAAAAATGACGAAATTACACCCGGCGCTATTTTTATTCCCGATCGACCTGTCAAATTTAAGCCCATTCCGACACAGTCGAGAAAATTGACTAAATTGCCGTCAACGCAATTTTTATTTCCGATCAAACTGCCAAGTTTAAGCCAATTCCGACACAGTCGAGAAAAATGACGAAAATTGCCCCCGGCGCGATTTTTGTTTCCGATCAACCAATCAAATTTTAG
>NW_019247969.1:0-1395 GCF_002742605.1 Olea europaea var. sylvestris | reverse complement strand
GGCCCAATAGTTTCACATGAAGGACTTAGGAGAAGCTAGCTATGTTCTAGGTATTCAAATCTTAAGAGATCTAATAAACAAGCCGAAAGCTCTATCCCAAGCTTCATACATTGATAAAATACTTGTTAGAATTTTCCATGCAAGATTCCAAGAAAGATAATTTACCTTTCAATCATGGAATCCAACTCTCTAAGGATCAGTCCCCTAAAACTCCTGAAGAGGTAGAATGCATGGGTAGAATACCTTATGCATCGACAGTTGGTACTTTCATGTATACTATGCTATGCATTAGATCTGACATTTATTATGCTATTGGTATGGTGAGTCGATATCAATCTAACCCTGGACCAGAACACTGGGTGGCTGTAAAGCATATCCTGAAGTATCTTCGAAGGACAAGGAATTACATGCTAGTTTACTCGTCACCAGATCTTGTTCCAATGGGTTATACAGATTCAGACTTCCAGGCTGATAAGGACTCTTGCAAGTCTACATCAGGATCACTGTTTACACTTGGTAGTGGGGCCATTATTTGGAGAAGTACCAAACAATCATGTATTGCTGATTCCACCATGGAGGCTGAGTATGTGGCAGCTTGTAAAGCAGTTAATTAAGCGGCGTGGCTCAAAAAATTCCTAACGGATATCGAGGTGGTGCCTGCATCTGTACAATCCCTGACGCTGTACTGGGATAACAGTGGGGCAGTGACAAATGCTAAAGAACCAAGGAGTCATCAAAGGGGTAAACATATTGAACGGAAATATCATCTCTTGAAAAAGATAGTTAATAGATGAGAAGTGACTATCAGTAAAATTGCTATTGGGGATAACCTCGCGGATCCATTTACAAAGAGTCTACCGGCTAAGGTTTTTAATGGACATGTGCAAGACATGGGGTTACAGAAGATGACACATATACTCTAGGGCAAGTGGGAGATTTGTTGGGTTGTGTGCCCATATAGTATAGTTTTGCTGATGTAAAAATAACAATAATAATTTTTAATGTTGAATAAAATATGTTTATTTTATTTATTGTATTATTTATTGAGTATGCAAATTAAAGTGCCTGTGATCACTTGTGATATTGTAAGTTGGGTACTTGTGTTGAGAAATACAATGTGACACAACTTATATTTTGATCATAAATAATTTGTTCACAATCTATGTATAAGGGTTGGCACCTTATATTGGAAGGTTGTAGTGTTACCAATTCACTATTTGGGTTTGGGATTTGTCTTTATCATAGAAATAGTTAAAGGTGACACTAGTACACTTATAGCGTATTGATAGGACCACGTGTAGAATTTAATTCGATAGTATGACCGTGCGGAGAATTAAATTCCACTTGACCGTTGTGTATTTCATCTGAATCCCTTGACAGAATTATTTATATCTT
>NW_019247968.1:0-1395 GCF_002742605.1 Olea europaea var. sylvestris | reverse complement strand
TCTGCTTCTTCGAACTTAACTTGATTTAGGTGCACTAAGATTGGTTATTCCTTCTTGCCCATCTAGAAGTTTGGGGTCTTGCTCTTAAACATTCGGTCCACGTTGCTTGGACTTAAAGTCCTTGCAAGGCTTCTTTTATCTTCTTCACTCTTGATCTTGTAGTCACTCCATCTGGAACATGTAAAAGATCTTGCTAGCTTGCCCTCCATGATTTTCGTCATTCTCCTTCTCTTTAAAATGATTCGACCCAAAATTTTCATCTACATCAAGAAGATCTAATTCGCAGGCTTTGTCATTAATCTTCCCAATGACTAAGAATGGTCCATCTTCTCTAGGAATTTAGATTTTCTTTGGGTTGAAAAGCATTCTTTTCGCATGTGTACCTAAACCGAATCTCCAGGTTCAAATGTTCCTTGTCTTCTTTCTTTATTAGCTTGAGTAGCATAATGTTCAATCTTCTCAATGAAGTTGAACTTTCTTATGGATTAACCTTACTAATTCAGACTACTTCTTCCCATCAAAACTACCTCTTTTATGTATACGTGAAGGAATTAAATCCAACGGAATTAGTAGATTAAAACCATACACAATTTCGAAATGTGAATAAGAAGTATTAGAATGATGGTCCTATTATATGCAAATTCTATAAATGGCGAAAAAATTTCTACCCTTTTAAATTCTTATTGATTATAGTGCGCAAAAGTTGAGTTAATGTTTTATTTACTATCTCAGTTTGTCCATCTATTTGAGAATGACATATAGTGGAAAATAAAAGCATTCCCGACTTAACCCTACAAAACCCTTCAAAGGTGTAACATCCCTATTCGACATATTACTCCTAGGTATCCCATGGAGTCGTACTATCTCTCTAAAGAACAAATATGCAAATTTTTTTGCATTATCTATTTTATGATATGGAATGAAATGTGCCATTTTACTAAACCTATTTACTATCACGAATATGGAACCTCTACCCCTTTTTCTCATAAGTAGTCGTAACATAAAGTCCATAGACACATCAACCCATGGCTCACTAGAACAGGCAAGGGTGTGTGTACAAACCCCGTGGTAAAACCTAGATTTAGCTTTAGTAGGTAATGCATCTAATACAAATACAATTAATAACTCTTTTTATCCTAGGCCACTAAAATTGCTCATGCCACATTTCTAAGATTTGCTTAATACCAAAATATCCCATTAAATCCCGCCATGTGCTTTACACAAAACATATTAGGTACACAAACTTATTTTTCTTAAGGAAATATCCATCATGCTTATAAAATTTATCAATTACAGCCTTATCACAAACTTACCGATGTTTCAATGATTCATGGTTGGTGTGGAATACAAAATCCTTCAACTACGAGTAGTGTTGCCATGTCTCTTTACAATAGG
>NW_019247967.1:0-1395 GCF_002742605.1 Olea europaea var. sylvestris | reverse complement strand
TTCCGACACCGTCGCGAAAAATGACGAAATTGCCCCTGGCACGATTTTTGTTTCCGATCAACCTGTAAAATTTTAGCCCATTCTGGCATCGTCTCGAAAAATGACTACATTGTCCCTGGGGCGGTACTTGTTTCCGATCAACCAGGCAAATTTTAGCACATTTCGACACCGTCGCGAAAAATGACGAAATTACCCCTGGCACGATTTTTGTTTCCGATCAACCTGTAAAATTTTAGCCCATTCCGACACCGTCGCGGAAAATGACGAAATTGCCCCTGGCCCGATTTTTGTTTCCGATCAACCAGTCAAATTTTAGCCCATTCCGACACCATCGCGAAAAAAGACGAAATTGCCCCCGGCGCGATTTTTGCTTCCAGTCAACCAGCCAAATTTTTGCCCATTCCGACACCGTCGCGAAAAATGACTAAATTGCCCACGGGGCGATTTTTGTTTCCAGTCATCCCGCAAAATTTCAGCCCATTCCGACCCCATCGCGAAAAATGACAAAATTGCCCCTGGCGTGGTTTTTGTTTCCTTTCAACCTGTCAAATTTTAGCCCATTCCGACACCCTCGCGAAAAATGAAGAAATTTCCCCCGGCGTAATTTTTGATTCTCATCAACCTGCAGAATTTTAGCCCATTCCGACACCGTCGCGAAAAATGACGAAATTGCTCCTGGCGCGTTTTTTTTCCGATCAAATTGTCAAATTTTAGCCCATTCCGACACCGTCGCGAAAAATGACGAAATTACCCCTGGAACGATTTTTTTTTCCGATCAACCCGTCAAATTTGAGCCCATTCCGACACCGTCACGAAAAATGACGAAATTGTCCCTGGCACGATTTTTGTTTCCGATCAACCCGGAAAATTTTAGCTCATTCCGACACCGTCTCGAAAAATGACTAAATTGTCCCTAGGGCGATTTTTGTTTCCGATCAACCTGGTAAATTTTAGCCCTTTCCGACACCATCGCAAAAAATGACGAAATTGCCCCTGGCGCGATTTTTTTTCCAATCAACCTGTCAAATTTTAGCCCATTCGACTCCGTGGCGAAAAATGACTAAATTGCCCCCGGCGCGATTTTGGTTTCCGATCAACCTGTCAAATTTTGGCTCATTTCGACACCGTCGCGAAAAATGACGAAATTGCCCCTGGCACGGTTTTTGTTTCCGATCAACCTGTCAAATTTGAGCCCATTCCGACACCGTCGCGGAAAATGACGAAATTGCCCCTGGCACGATTTTTGTTTCCGATCAACCTGTAAAATTTTAGCCCATTCTGGCATCGTCTCGAAAAATGACTACATTGTCCTTGGGGCGGTACTTGTTTCCGATCAACCAGGCAAATTTTAGCACATTTCGACACCGTCGCGAAAAATGACGAAATTACCCCTGG
>NW_019247966.1:63224-67066 GCF_002742605.1 Olea europaea var. sylvestris | reverse complement strand
AGGAGAAACTAACACATTACGTAAATTTGGTGATAAATCACCCATGGCTGAACCATCAGCGGTGTGTATATGGAGATGTCTAGAATATGGTCTAAGGTTACTGAGTAATAAAGGATTATGAGTCATATGATTAGAAGCACCAGAGTCTAATAACCAAGAAAAAGTATAAGTTTATGAATTACTTGAGACTCCTAAGGCAGATAAAGCAAATATAACCATTTGTTGGATCATCTCAGGAGTGATGGAATTTTGGTTAGGACTAGGAGAGGCTGGAACTTGAGTAGCAGCAACTGGCGTAGCAAAACTACCGGCTAACGTGGCAATATAACCTGATTCAGTCTTGTGTGGAGGGTGAATAGGACATTCTTTAATCACATGACCGGTCTTTTTACAATAATTGCATACCTTTTAGGACACTAAAGAGACATGTGACCAAACCCTTTACAGCTATAACACTGCACATTGGATGTATCCCAAGATTTGAATTTTCGTTGATCAGCATACGCAACAGGAACAGGTGCCACTTGATTCTGATGTTGCTCCAAAGAGGCACGAGTTATAAGCCATTGCTCTTCCCTTAATAACTCACCCAAATAGCCATCCAACGTTGGAAGAGATTCGCAATTCATAAGATTGGATCGAATAGATTCAAATTCAGATCGCAATTTCATGAGAAACTGAACTCGCTTGGTGACTTCATGCACAGCTTGTATAGCTTCGAGATTGCCGAGAGGAACTGAAGCATAAATGATATCTATGTATTCAGCCCAAAGATTAGAGAATCCAGAATAAAACTCTTCAATGGAGTGAAAGTCCTGAGAAAAATTTGCCAATTCAAATTCCAACCGAAGTCGTCAAGCATTGTTACTTTGAGTATAGATTTTCTTTAAAAATTCCCACATAGCACGAGCAGACTTGTAAGGCTTGAGGTTAGGAACAAACTAAACATCGACGGATCCGATTATCCAAGCCATAATCCGAGAGTCCTTGGTTTTCCAAGCGAGGTACTTCTCTTTATCTTTCTCTTGATTTGGAGGTGGGAGACTTCCATCAATATGTCCCCATAGATCCTCTTTCCCTTCAACCAACAATTGAAAGTAAAATGCCCATGAAGCGTAGTTCTTGCTGTTAAAGCGAATGCACATGGAATCAATTTTCTCAGTTAATATGACGAATAATTTTTTAACTCTATCAAATAAATTAATCATGACTTAACAAAACCAATTCTCCTCAAATAACTCAGCCCAATCAACAACATCCCAAAAGAAACTAAATAAACTCAATCAACCCAAGCCCAACAGCTCAAGCCCAACACAGTCTACTAGAAGGAAAAAAATCAAAGCAACGAACCACTGGAATTGAAGCACAACTCACGACGCGAGCTTACCCACTGGAGAAGACGAGCCCCGATCACACATCGACGAAAAAGGAGAAAATCTGGCCATACCCACAAAAGCGGAAAAATTGATTGTTCCGGCTAGTACCCGACTCAAGACCCACCGAATACGAGACACAAGCATACGGCTTTGTTCGACCCTGAAGAAGGCGATCAGTGACCACGATTGCAATTGACTGAGATGAACAGAGGATTAACTAAGAGGCAGAGCTAATTATCGAACCCTGATTAACCACCAACCGACCGCGAGCAGAACCAAGATGCGACCACAGATGTCGTAGATTACAAGATCGAGAATTGACTGAGGTTAGGGCTCTGATACCATGCCAATTTTGCTGAATGATTTTCACGTATGTATTACATCCTTTTATAGTATTACAGAGGTCCAAAGATAGGAAAGAAAATATGTACAATTGGAATGAAAATCCCCTAAATCATTACGTGATTTGTCAAGATTCTATTTTGGAAACTAAATAAACTCAATAATCTCTAATAATATTAACATATTATGTGCATAGGGAGGTAAGCTATCCAGAACTTCGTGCCCACTCCTTCCCTTCAGATACCTCTCTATGAACGATTTAAGAACTACTATTTAGCTTTGATGATTTTTCCCTCCAAAAAGCACAATTTCCTAAATCATTCTATTCTCTCTTCAGTTTGTATATATATCAAGCATAAACTCTTCAATTCGGCAAAACATTGTCAAATACAGACCACTTGAATTAAACTATTAGACTCTGCTTAAGTCAAGCTCACCAGGCTTGGGCTTTTTCAGCTGCATCACTTGATCAAGGTCGATATAAAGATAATGGCCCTCACCCACTATGAGTACAGATCTTGAATTAGAATAATACTTACACATTTAATATTTTCTATAAATGTTGAATGAGTATTGTATAATCTTTATGAATTCCCTTGGTAGTGAATCCAAAAATCAAGTCACACTACACGTGGTTGATAGCGAAGCTAAATCTTTGCATTTAGAAGTCTGTAGTAAGTTCAAATCTCAGTATAAAGCTACATCAAATTCAATTGAATTTTAAACCTTGGATATTTTAGTCAAGCTTTTCATTATAGCTAGGTTCAAGGCCATGCTCAACTTGGCTCATTTGCATTCACAACAGCATCACCTACACAGGCAGTACTATTTTACAGAATAAAGTATGTCCTCCATGAAGAATCATTTCTCCAAAAGTATATTATAAACCTAGAGATAGATAATTGATCACCAAATACTAAGTCAACTGAGAAAATTTAAACTGATGAAAACATAAAACCACCTCTCTGCGTCTCCTGAGTCTCCTATTTTTCAAATGAACTTGAAGCTTCAGATCAACATCAGCATCGTCTTCCTCCTTAACCTGTCAGTGTGCATAGGTACATATTAAAATAACAGTAATCATCTCAGCTATTATGCAGTACAAGAGAAGCGAACCCTACGGATAGTATGTAATAATAAGGGGAAAAATACAAACATTTAAAAATATAATTCCATCAATATCACACCAAAATAAATATGAATGATGTATGAATATAGTCTTGATATAATAAGCAAAAAATATGAGGTGCATTGATTAATATTATTTAATATAGTTATCATGTGAAATTTACAACTTACATATATCTATTTTATAATTTATAATGCTCAAAAGATTCAGTTGAGACAATTATAATAAAGTTGAAGGAAAGAATTGGTAAGAAATATATTATGGATGACTACTGAAAGCCCATATTATTGTCCCTGCTGAGTTCTGGTGCTACTATTTAAGAAATGAATGAATCATGAATTAGAATAATTTCAGGAAAAAATCTGAAGCAAGAAGAAAAATAGCTAGACTTCAATCTATATTTACCGCCTACCGCCTATTTTCTTATATTTAAGTTAATGAAAAACAAGTTAAAAATCATGAAATATGCAATCAAAAATTCAGATCTAAAAACAAATAAAACTGTAAAAGCAATGTTTACAAAGGCTCAATTGGGTACTTATGAGAGAATAGGAGGTGTAAGCCTCGAGTCAAACAAACAAATAATTCAATAGCATTTAAATAAAAATACACTTGTCAATTTTAATAAACAATAAGTTAACTGAAAATTAACAAATAAACCAAATTAAAAGTAACTTACAAAAATAAAATAGACCGATGAAGTAGCAAATAATTTCTCAAATTAGTAATCACGACAAAATTGAAATCCTAACTAAAAGTAGAAACACTCATTAAGTCTCTCATATCATCACTGCTTCGTGGATCATCAAAAGAATCATCAATGTTTCTCCTCATTACTATCGTGCTACGGTGCCTTCTCCTTCCCCTTTCCCTTTCGTGTAAAGACAAGAAAGGCCAGTAAAAAGTTGTAGATTACAAAAACATAGCTCAAAAATATGAGACTAGTAGTAAAAATATAAAATGTCCAATAGAAACAAGTAAAAAAAAAAAAAAAA
>NW_019247966.1:52211-56003 GCF_002742605.1 Olea europaea var. sylvestris | reverse complement strand
AAAATTTTATGTAAATAATCATTAGTGAGAACTTTTTTTATTTTGCATAACTTCTACTTTTCTAGAATTTATTATAATTTTATTTTTTCAAAAATTTTATTTTATTTTTTTAGAATTTTAAATTTTATTTTTTAGAATTTATTAATTTACTTTTTTGAATTTTAAATTTTTATAATTTTCAATATTTTATTTGTTAAAATTTTACATTTTTCCTTTTAAATTTTTTTCAATTTCTAAACTTTTATTTAAACAAAAATTTATGTAAACATGCTTGTTTTCCATGTTTTAAGTTTATATTATAAATTTATCATTGTTTTTGTCCACTTTCAAGGCTAGACAAAACTCCCAAACGAAGCGATTTTTCTTAGCTTCCGTTTGGCCCTCATTTTGTGGAAATGAAGATGGGTAGAATAGTGTTTTCTTTTTTTAAATAAGTGGTTCAAAAAGACGTAAAAGTTTTCGATTTACGTATAATAATATTTTATGGAAGATTGTGTGATTGAAAATAAAAGAGAAAAATACAATTTAATGGAATGAAAATTAATGGGGCGAAACGTGGGCTTAAGTTAAATACTCGAACCGGTATCCGAATCAAGAATTGACGAGTTCAGTTATGTTCTTGATTCTAGATCAAGAACTGAAGAATCGAATAAGAACCGAATCTTCCTAATTTTTTTAATTTATTTATTTTAAATAAGCCAAATTATTTTATTTTTCTAAATAAATTTGTTAACGAGTTAATTTAGCTCAAACTCAAAAATATGATTTTCCTATTTCTAATTTTCAATTGAAACCCAACTTAATCAAATTGATTTAAGTTTTATCCAAATCTTTATTTTACCGTAGTGTTGTTTATGACGTTTTGGAGAAATCGAATTGAAACTCGACAACGCTGCTCTTAATTATTTTGAGCTAATTATCTTTCTGTTTCTGTAATTTTAATAATCAAATCTATAAATAACTCAACAAAGAAAGACACAAAA
Source organism: Olea europaea var. sylvestris (assembly GCF_002742605.1). Lineage (NCBI taxonomy): Eukaryota > Viridiplantae > Streptophyta > Magnoliopsida > Lamiales > Oleaceae > Olea > Olea europaea. The sequence continues at coordinate 55,020 of NW_019247966.1, read as the reverse complement.
ACACATAAGATTGGATTACATTATTTTGTAAAAGCTAAAATTAAACATATTATTAGTTGAATTAATGTAATTTTGTAAATATTAAAAATTTAATTATAATACGAAACTTGAGAACCAAATCGAACCGAATCGAATTAAACCCGAACAGTTCGATAATTAAATTTGGACCCGACTCTTCCACTTACTAAATACTCAAAAATTTCGGGTTCGATTCGATTCTCGTTAGAACCGAACCAGACCATGTCTAGCCTTATCCACTTTCAAAAATATCATATAAAATACGCTTTTAGTATTTTACAAAATTGAAAATAGCTTGAATACAATAAGCGAAATGAACTACGAGTTTTTCGTTTCAACCAATTTAATTTGACTGTAGTGAAAATGTATCACAATTTAGCCAAAAGTCAGTTCCTTTTTCAAGACAATTAGCCTTATTTCAACGTCATTTCTTAAAATTTATTTCTCAAATACATTTTCAACGATACGTTTTTTTAGTAAAGCAAATGTTTAGTCCTCGTTTTTTAAATTTTATTTTTTCTTCCAAACTCAATTCAGAGGACTTGCAATTTTTGTTTACTTTTTAACCACATATTTCATTAACTTTTAATAAAATCAACTATAATTTGATTTTTAACAAAGCCAAATAGTGGCAAAATAATTTTACTTGTGAGCTCAAAAAGGCCTATTTTTAACCACGCATTTTCTCAAAAAATCAATTTCTACCAAATCAAATTTCGAAAATTGGGGCTCAAAAAAAACTCAATGTCTTTGTAGTATTATTTATCTAAGAAACCGTATAATTATTCTAACCGAAGCCTATTTGGTTAAGTCAAAAAATTTAAGTTAATATCAACAATTAATTTTAATCATATATTTTATAGGATTCCCGACTTTTATCACATTTTAATCATACATTTTATTATTTTATTATTAAAATTTACTAAATATCTAACTTTTAACAAAACCAATCAGGAGCTAAATAAGTTTATTTTTCATCCATGTCAAATTAAATCAAATTCAAATCCTTACAAATAGTAGTATAAAACGCAACTTTGTACAACGGTGCGCCTATTAAACTTCTACTCTACCTTGACTATTAATGAGATGCATTGCAAGTGAAAAACATAACCAAACATTTGTTATTTGACAACTTTGAACAAACATGAAAATTAAGTCCTCGTTTCATCCTCATTATTTTCAAAATATATTTTTCTTTCTCATCTTTTCAATCATACATTTTTTCAATAAAATAATATTACATTCAAACAAAAAAATCTTATTTTTGAATTACACATTCTCCATCAATCTACTATTCCAAAATGTATTCCTCTATAAAAATAGGGCTCAAACATGCTCTAAAAAAGTTATATCTGTCGATGTCAAGCAAGAATTGTACTACTGATTGAGTTTCATATCACGTGAGTCAATAGTTTAGATAGATTAATGGAGATTTGAACTGACCAAAATTTGCCACGCTGAAGAATCGAAACAATATTTTAGGTGTGAAAGGGTTTTAATAATGTAAAATATATTGTGAGTTTTAAAATAAAGAAATTCTTGGTTTATTAAAGAAAGAGCACATTATTTTCATATTTTACTAATCAAACCACATTATATAGGTATTTTATTAATAACACGAATATAGAGAGCTACAACTAGGAGGGCACATAGACCAAACATCTAACAAAAAGAGAGTAACTAGTACATTCGATGACAGTAAGGACAATGAAGCATGAAGATGATAAGGATGAAACTTATGAGCTCGTATTCTTAGATCTGGTCTTCATATGTTTTGTATGATACATGTCCTGATCATAGTCCTGTGTTTTTTTAAGGTGAAGATAGTAGTGGTGACAAGGTGCTAATTGTGGAAGTGGTGGTGGTGGTGGTGGTTGTTGTTGTGAATTTGAGGTAGAGGTTGAGGAGGTGGTGGTTGTCTCGGATTTGATGGGAAGGTGATGGCTGTTGTGGTTGTGATTACGATTTTGGTCATGGATATAAGGTTGTGGCTGGTTTGTGGTGGTGTTGATTTGGAGATGGAAGTGGTGGTGATGGTTGGAGTTTTGTGGTGAAGGGCACGATTCGGATGGTGTCGATAGTGGTAGAGTCGATTGTGATAAAGTTGGGATGAAATGAAGAGTAATTATGACAAATTAATTGGATAATTTTGTGACTCATAAATAATTTGTGCCTTATTAAAATGTGTGATTTGTGGTTGAATATGCAATTGAAACTTGTTAGAAGATGAGCTAATACCAAATTGTTATGATGCTAGTTTGTTACGGAATACGAGAATAAACAATATGAAAAATAATAACCAGAACATAAAATTTAAGTGAAACCCCAATTTTTAAAAAAAAAAAATATCATGGGATGATGAGGAAAATTCACTAATAATCAGTAATGGAGGATTACAAAGAATTTCTTTGAAACAAACTATAAGTTGGACAATTGATCAATTTCAATATGTGTTGTACACTACATATTTATATCAAAGAATCCCTAACTGTAATACATCGAACTTCAGACTACACCTTTGGCCAATATGATTCATGCATTTCATGTTATTTACAATGTCATTTGCATTAACTTTCCGAATTGCTTTGTCTTAAAATGGTGCATTCAATTGTTGAGGTTTTAAGATCTTTATATGGTATTAGTCTTCGACTCATTGACCAAGGTGGTGAATTTTATATTGAGCTATGATAGAAAATTAGATTAATCGTGATGTTGGAGATTGACTTGTTAAGCTATGGGGATTTTGAAATGCCTTGAATTAGTATCGAAAAAGTTTCAAACTTTCCATTCA
>NW_019247966.1:43044-46597 GCF_002742605.1 Olea europaea var. sylvestris | reverse complement strand
TAGCCTCCATGTTGTACATCTTTCTCAGCTCCATAGAGAGAAATCCCACACTAAGCACTTTGATACTCGTGGTTTATAGTGCTAAACCTTTAGTTGAAGACATACTTGATGTTGTATGTGTTAGAGTTAGCGGTAAGATGGTCATGGCTTGACACACTCACACATTTTGTCAGTGTTTTTGATATCCTGTGATCGTGACACTGTTAGCTTCCCCGTAGTGTTAAGTTTGAAAAGAGCATGAAATGTGGTTGAATTGGAACTTAACAATTTAACTTGTAGCATAAACCAATCGTTTATTGTCGTGTTTTGCATTAAATTGCAAGGGACTAGCAATAAATAAGTTGGGGGTGTGATAATAATGCAAATTGTTAAGTTTTTCATCCATTTATGCTTGCATTTTATGATAAATTGATGCCTAAATGCACTAAGTACCTTTATATTTTGATTTAGGTTGCAAAATGGATAAATACGGTGGAAAATAGAAGAAACAAGTGAAAAGGGCTAAAGTAGAAGAAAATGAAAGTTTAGGGACCAAGTTGCAAATAATCCAAAGATGAGAAGGGATATGGAATGATGATTCAAGAAGGCTAGGGGTCAATTGGGTGTAATTAGAAGTCAAAAGAAGGAAAATATGACCATAACATTTTTCACAAATCAATTTTCAACTGTACAAGGATGTTCCAGATTTTTAGCCGAAGACTGAGATCCATTTTTGATAGAGTAAATGTTCGAATTGGAAAAGACCTATCTTCCAGTAAAATTGTAGCTTTTTGTATTAGCTTTCCAATGCACTTTGAATTGCCTCAATCGGATATTGGAAGAGAAAGTTATGGCCAATATACTGAAAGATGTTCGACGGAGAAAAGTGGTGGAACCATGCGATTGCAGCCATTTGTTCCATGCGGTCGCACATGGTGGTTTAGTGAGCTCATAGGCTACAAATCTTTGTTCCATGTGATCACGCCAACTTCTACCATGTTGTCGCACATTCAATTTCGAGGCGTGAGCTTCGGTTTCCTGATTTCAATCAAACACTTATAGAAGCACGCCTCCATCACAGTATTTAAGCCTAAGGTCATCCCAGAACATAGAATACATGTCTCTATACATAATTTTTTCTAGTTTTTGTGCAAGATTTCCATGGAGAACTAAAGATCTCGGTGAAGATACGAATGAACCCAATTGGTTTTTGTGATTTCAATATCTTCTGATTCATGTAATTTGCTTTTTCATTGTTAAACAATTCTAGGGTTGGATTTTCTTTTCGTAAATTTGATTTGAAATTTGCTTAACATTTATTAGATTTTTCATGGATTCATTTAAGTTTTTTCCATTGAATAATCGAAATATTTATTTGAGTTTCAACTTCAATTAATTTTATTGGTGCGATTCTTTATTGCCTTATACTTGAAGTATGTGGTTGATCTTGAATCTTATTTCAATAATTGAAATTAGGAATGTATTTTAGGAAGTTTAATTTTTAAAAGTATTATTGAACTAAATTGGTGCTTAATGTTCTATTTTTCAGTTAAAGAAACTACGTTGAATATCTCTAATTGAGTAAAACAACATGAATTGTTGATGTTGAATGATCCAAACCAATTGAGGAAATTCCGACGCTTCACTACGTCAACCAATTGACATTTAAATCTCATTTTAATTCGACAAACAAATTCTTTCCATACAATTCACTAAACCCTAATTTATTGAATCCTTTAAGCAATTTATCCATCTCCCCGTGGATTCGACACCCCAAAGTTGTGCTACATTTTTTCGTGCTATTTGTGCTACAATTTTCGCGTTATTCTTTGAGTGTAATCGAGTAGAGTGACTACTTAAGTATTTTCTATTGAATGGTTAAAATTTAGTACAGATGACACTAGTGTTGCTGGAACACCATCTATCTATGAATAAATGAGAGGGTATTTCTCAAATAGAGTACTCTAGAGTGATTAACAGTCTAATGTATTTAATGAGTTGTACAAGACCTAAGATAGCTTATACAGTAAGAGAGCTAAATTGATGTGTGAGTAATCCTAGAGTTGGCCATTGGTAGGAAATTGTGGCAATGCTGACGTGCTTAAGATATACTTGTAACTATGGATTGCACTATACAAGATATGTAGTTGTCTTAGAAAGATGTAGTAATTTAAACTAGATATATGACATGAAAGACTCAAGATCTACTAGTGAATATGTGTTCACACTAGGAGATGTAGCTGTGTCTTGGAAATCTCAAAGCAAACTGTTATAGTTAGATCCACAATGAAACCTGAATTTATTGCACTAGATAAATGTGGAGAAGAAATAGAATGGCTGAGCTATTTTTTAAAGGATATTCCAAGGTGGTTAAACCTTGTACCGGCAATACGCATATATTGTGATAGTCAATCTGCAATTAGTAGGACACAAAGTAACATTTATAATGGTAAATCAAGACATATTTGTCGAAGAAATAATAGTTTTAGACAATTACTCTCTAATGGAATTATTTTTGATGACTATGTAGGGTCAAACGATAATATAGTGGATCTACTAACCAAAGGGTTAAATAGAGAGTTAGTTGAGAAATCATCAAGAAAAATGTGACTAAAGCCTAACAAAAAATAGATCGATACATTAGAAACCCAACCTAGTTGATTGGAGATCCAAAGATCTAGGTTCAAAGGGATAATCTAATTATAAAGATCATGTTGGATCACTAGGAAAATTCATCCTATCTAGTTCTATGATGAAAAGAGTGATATGCGTGTTACTATTAATTAAGAGATGACCTATTTAAGAGAAAAGTGTGGCCGCTTCAAAGGAACAATTTAATTCATTAGAAACTCTCATAGAACCAAAGAGATGGTCATGGCCAAAATGAACTTCACCATTAGAATTAAGTTGTATTAGAAAGACTTATGTGCATAGTATGTAATCCTTTATATAAATGATAGAATAGTTCAAGGATATCGTGTCTATTAATCAACTAGCAAACTAAACATTCTTACACAAGGAATGTTCAAAAAGTAATGCCTACCTATCCTATGCAGGTTTCAACCATTGAATTCTATCACCATGTATGTGTGTCTATCATTGTTGTTCATTTCATTCATATATAAATTGTAGGAAAAAAATAAACTAAGTGGTGAATGAGATGTAACAACAATTTTGATTTCATATTCTCTAGCTAATTGTCAATTAAATTGGTAGTTACAAAGCCCTAATAGATATTTTATTATATTGTGATAGTGCAAAATTAATAGAAAATTGAAATAGCCTCATCCTAGTACTACATAAGGAAGTGTCCTCTTTCTTATTCCACACACCAAAATTTTTTAGAGATTTCTTCTCTTTCAAAATTTCTCTATTTGTTTCAAAAGCCTATTTTTAGTAGTTTAAATAATATGTTCTAGCTCAATGATAGAATTGTGAACATTTTAATTTCGTCTAAAGCAGTGAGAAGATACTAGTCAGTTGCTTTTAACTGTTGTATCTTGGAAGACTGACGCTATCAGTCCTCTCATAGTAGGACCGAATCTATTTTAAGAAAATTATGTGCAATACATGC
>NW_019247966.1:14702-40385 GCF_002742605.1 Olea europaea var. sylvestris | reverse complement strand
TATATATGATGATTTGGACCTTCACATCTCTGAATCAAGTTCACAGATAACTCTAGTTGGAGAGCTAGAGAGCTTCTTGGTGGATCCTTAAAATCCTAGCAAATTGTCACAAGTTGAGAATGACCTTTCAATTAAAGCCAATGAGAAGCTTAATAGCTTCTTATGTAAAAACATGGATATCTTTGCTAGGAAACATAAGCCATGATGGGTATTACCCCAAAGGTTAACTATCACTGCCTTAAAATTGATCTCAACTTTGCTCTATACAAGCGAAAGAGAAGAGTCCTAAATTCAAATCGACATGAGATATTGAAGAAAGAGTTAATAGGTTGATAACCAATGGCATCATTAGAGAAGTCCAACATTTGAAGTTGATCACAAATCCAGTCTTTGAAGCATAGTGGTAAGTGGAGAGTCTGTATAAACTTCTCTAACCTCAATTCATATTATCCTAAAGACAAATTCTCTCTCTTTCTCTCAAATAGATTAGCTAGTAAATGCCAACACATGAGTTCCTAAACTTCATAGATGCCTACCCAAGCCATAATTAGATCTCCATGCATCTTACTATTTTTTCATTTATAGCAACCTCTATTCCTATAAGGTAATGCCTTTTGGGCTAAAAACACCTGGCCACCTACTAGACGCTCGTCAACAAAATATTTGCCGATGGGATATCAAGGCCAACCTTAAAAAGATTAGGGCCTTGATAGAGATGATGTCATCTCAAAAGCTAAAGGAAGTGCAAAACCTCATAGTGGTAGTGGCAGCCTCGAAGCTATTGATAAGTTCATTCTTTCTTCAAAATTCTCAATAGACGGAAGAGTGTAAAAAAAACCCTCTAGGGGCTAAAGAAGTATCTCAGCCAGGCCCACATTCTCTCCAACCCAAGGCTGATGAGCCTATGTTACTATACTTGGCTGTATTTAGGGTTCGGGGACTTAAAGTTCAATGGTATTTGAGATGCCATAATTTTTCCTTAAGCTTTCTACGAAACCCCAATTATTTTTGAAGCGATATTAGTAGAACTCTACCCAACGTTATAATTTATTAGCATCTCACACATCACTTATGTGCTTTGGCTTAACTTGATTACTTGGCTATGTCCTCAGTGCTGATATAATTGTCAACTCCAACTTCAAATATAATAGCACAAAGATCAACCTCTTTCTTTCCAAGTCCAGACCCAGATCTAGATCCAGATCCAGATGCCATTGTTTAAAAGAAAAGATGAAAATGAAAAACAAAAGAAATAGCGATCTGAAGAGGAGAAAATGTAGGAAAACTCAGAAAAGTTAGACGAAATATGAGCAGATCACCAAAAATAAGGTATCAGTTTCACATAAATAGAAAAGATAGAAAACGGCCAAATGGTGCCTTTTATAGGCAGAACCAAGCTATATTGAAAAATTTGATCAAACAAAGGAGTATGTTGACTTCACAACTATTGGGCTTTCTGGAATGCCCTAGAGGGACAAAAGAGGTTCATCATGAGTAGGACATCAACTTTTTGAAAAGGTAGTTTGGTAGATCAATTGGGGGTTGTCCCGACTTTGACAACCCTAAACCTATTGCTAATAAAGCTCTAAATAAAGAGGCAAGAGGTCAAAGTTGTTAAGTTTTAGGAGGCTATGGAAGGGGATGCCTTATAGTTTATGACGATATGGCCGCAGTAGACCCTTAGGCTTAATTAGGTTCTTGCTTTGTATATTGAGCTTTTAGTGGCCTCTTTCCATTTATAACCTCTTTTCAACAAAATTTAATTTAATTTTTTTAAGTCTTGAGGCCTTTGCCTACTTTGATAACTATAAATGTTATCACTTTGTCACAACTAAGAGAGCACTTTTTCTCAAGTTACTGAAATGACCACAATTGATCTCACCATCTCAAATTAAGATCTTCATTTTAAATTTAACCTAGTGCTCATGCCTCAAATAGTGTTTGTGTGTTGCATCTTGGATAGGTTAGTTCAGATAAGTCAATGTCACCTTCGGCCTCGTAATAAAAAGATAAAATTCTAAAAATCATACTAATGTTGACGTCTCGATCACTATAATAAAACTTGATAACAAGTATTGATGTTTTGAAATGAATAATCACTTATATAAACACTTCATTGTAGGAGGGTGGCTCAACTAAGTCAAGAGTTTTTAGTATGGTGGATGGTTTATCTATACAAGGTACCATGAGGTCTGCCTTGTAGGTTTCAAGTTGGGCCTCCCTTGGAGATGATTTACACCTCTCTTACCTAGGTGATAAATAAACTTCCTTGTATGGTGGGTGGACTATCCATGCTAAAAGCTTCTTCCTTTATGGATCCATTAAAGATTTTCTCTTCGTAGGTATTAAGGTATGCTCTCTTTGGGTGCTTCACACCTCTCTCTTTGAAGTGGTTTGACTTCCTTGCATAGTAGATGGTTCATCTATGCCAAGGGCTTCCTCCTTGGTGGATGTTTCATCCATGGATGGCTTCAACTTCATAGGTGTTTAGGTGATCCTTTTTGAGGTACTTTCTCCTCTGATTTTGAAATGGTTTGACCTTTTTTGCATAGTGGATTATTCATCCATGCCAAGGATTTCCTCCATGATGGATGGTTTATCCATAGAAAGCTTCATCTTTGTAGATATCAAAATGGATCTCCTTTAAAGTGCTTCTCACCTTTCCTTTCGAACCAGTTTGATTTTCTTACATGATGGAAGGTTCATCCATGCCAAAGACTTTCTCCATAGTGGATGATTCATCCATAGAAGGCTTCATCTTCGTATGTAGGAAAGTGGACCTCCTTTTGGGTACTAATTATCTCTCATTTCGAAGCGGTTTTACTTTCTTATATAGTAGATAGATCATCCATGCGAATGGTTTCTTTCATGGACTATGGTTTATCTATAGAGGGTATTATGATGAGGTGAAAATACTTAGCATCGAAATTTATTGTATTGAGTAAAGAATCTTGTATAAGGGTTGAGAAAGAATATGCAGCTGAAGTGATGAGCTTTGCTCATTGATAATACTTCCATAAATGCTCTATATTTCATGGATGAAGGTTTGCCTTTCCATCCAGTCTTCAATTTTGTATATTTCAAGTTATAGCACTTCTTTCATGCAATAGAGGCCCTCCCAATTGGGGTTTAATTTGCCTATGCCCGGTTCTTTTGAGGAGAGAAAGACCCTTCTCAATACAAGGTCTCCTATGCGGGATGAATTCTTCTTCGCTTTGGCATTGTAGCAATGAGTCATCTTTCACTGTTCAGATGCGAGTTTTACTTGAGACTCATTCCTGATTTATTTAAGAAAGTCGAGTTTGTATCTTCACAACTTTTCGTTTCATATCTTGTCAGAGTGTAAGTGCCTAGGCTGTTGGTCTTGTATTGGCTAGGAAAATTTTCATGGAGGGACAGTTATTTTCCTAGGTATGCTGGGATTATTCCATTCCACTATGCGTTTGCACTCATTGATGTCATGACCATGGGATTGGAGATATATGTAGAAGGGTTGCATATTAGTGTAGGGCCTATTCTTAGTCCATTGCCTTTTGCCTCTTTGATGGACTGGACATTATGCGGAAGATATTTGGTCTCTATAACCACTAGGTCCAACCTCTTTATAGCGCAATATTGGTACAACGTTCATGGTGGCCCTAGCGAGTGCATGGCTCAAATTAGGGACAACTTGGTACCCTACTTAGGTCCATTGCTGATAATCAAGTGAGATGTAGGGCTTTTTCCTCTTTATCTTTGAGGAGGTAAGAGTCCTTGACCTATCCTAGTGCGACCATCATCTCTTCATTGATTATTTCACCTCTTATCTTCATCAATAAATAGTAGGTGGAGGTCTTCTTGTTGTGAACATCCCTTCAGAATAGGATGTTCATGTTATGACCTCTTTAACATGGCTCAACCTTTTTGTTGAGTATATAGAGTTGCATTATCTTCAAATGATACTAAGTGTGATCTTTTAAAATAGACGACGTATAATACTGATCGTTGGATGGAAAGACATATGGACTCATCTCGATGGTTGAGGTATTTCCTCTTATGCATCAATTCGTTAATCTTAAATTGACTGACATTTAACGTTATCTAAAAGGTGGCTACCCTAAAATCTAGACCTGACCTCTAAAAAATAGACTGATCATTTGACCTTTTTGGCACCTACAGCAGAGACTTCATATCAATCGTAGGAAGATCTTATACAAAGTATCTCTTAAAAGAGGTGAAGTGGAAAACACCTTTTATTAATCAAGTAGGTTAACTACTTCGAATTTCTTCCATGCAACATGTGTAGCATCTCGCTTGGCCATGGTGGGTCAACCTTTTCGTGGCATTTCGATGGAAGTGATACATCACATCGGCTACCTTATATATGGCTTCACCTCAGTAGAATGGTGATGTGAAGTGTGGGCCTAATTGACTTACTAGCTAATTGTCATGTGGTGGTGATCTACAGCCTCATCATAAGAAACATAACAATAGTTCCTCTAATCCATTTATGGATATTTATATAATTCTTGGACTTTCAGCGTAGGGTTAGAGGTGAATTCATTGTTAAGTTGATGCGTTGACGTGAAGCATTTTATCTTTCATTCACTAAGTGGTATAATAGTGCATTTGAGCATAATAGTGTGGGTCTTAGTTATCTTGTCAATTAATAAGTGTCTGAAGTGCTAAGTACTCAAAACTTTGATGTATTAAATTTTTTTTCAAACATTTGATGTTGCCTTTATCAGTTTATTATTCCTTTCCTGAATTTTAAATAATTTAGATAATATCATTAAAAAGTATTGATAAACTAAATACATATCATTAATATTAGAACCCACTAAAATTCGCCCCCCCCCCTAAACAACACTTCTTCATCTTCATGATCAAACATGGTATATAAACATAATAATTCATTTAGGTTTTGTGGTTAAAAATCTAAATTAGACCAAAACCTAAATTAGATTTAGGTTTTGAAATTAAAAATCTAAACTAGTTAAAATCTAAGTTAATTAATTATATAATTATATTAGAGGGAAATACTTGTTATCGTAATGGCTAAAATATCCTTGCCAATTGAATTTGGTGAAGGAGGGCACGTATCTATTTGCTGGAGGAATGATCAAATTAGATGGTAAGGATACTTTACGAAATGAAAGGTTGATATGAGAGAAAAATTGAGTGGAGCCAACTCAGCTTAGTCCATTGTCTTAACTTATTGTCATTGGTGTTTTATTTATTATTATTATTTTTTTAACACAAAATCGATTTTAGAGTACTTCTACAAAGATTTATTTTATGTACATCGTGCATGGAAGAAATGATTTTTTAATAGCAATCTGCATTAGAAAATCTAGGGAGTTATATTTTGATTTTCAAAACGTATTCAATTCGAAAACACTATCATCTTAGAAACTTTTGTACACATCTTAGAAATTTTAGTGTTAATGGCAATTTGCACCTTATACATTTTCTCAGAGTATAAGTAGAAAAAAATTGAAAGATTAGAGGTCAAAATGCAACTAAGCTATAAATTAGGGACTTCCAGTGCTATTTTCATAATTTCTTTACATTAAAGCAATCACGCATCACTGTCGCTCGGTAGTAGTGGTTACCTCCTCTTTCCGGTGCACATAAACCCTAACGAATCATGGTACGAGCACAGAATTTTTGACAGAAAAACCTTATAGACAACAAATGACGCGACATCATTGGAAGATGGCAAAAAAATAATAATCCAATCACATTTTGCCACGTTAGGTCGGTACAAGTTTTATTAAATTATTCTTGTACTTATGGCTATATTGAATCCTAAACCTAGCACAACTTAGCAGCTACTTCGATCATTGTAAATCCAAGAATTAGAAAAGAAGAAGAAGAAGAAGAAGAAAAACCGTTCTTATAATTAACAGAATATCAATTAACAAAAATAGGGATCTTCATATCTTTTGAAGGATTAAATAAATATGGGTTTTTATGAGATGATGAAGGTGATTATTAGATGAGATTTTGTTTCTAATCTTGGCTTGTAGTTTGAGTTAATTAAATGATTGCTCACTGAATTTTACCCTATTTTACTACTTACTCACTAAACAAAAATGATTATTCATTCTTCACTGATTTATCCAAAACCAATCCATCACTCCTTTTAAATTTATTACCTATAATTGATGGAGAATGCCATGTGTATGACAAAAATATCATTAATTTGTCCACTTGGATAAAAAACACACTCAATCAAAATGACAACTTTTGTTTAATTTGTGAAACGCACTTCTTCTAAACCTTTAAATCAAAAATCCCCAAATTAAAACACAAAATTGCCCAAATCAAAATCCCAATGTTAAACTCTAACCCTTACCCAAACCAAATTCAACAATTAGCCAATATTGATTGAAATAATGAATTTGGATTCCAACTTTAAAAAATTCAGTGACTTGTAGTAAATCGGTGGTTTAAGTTGAATTTTCCATGGACTTTGTTTTGATTTGTTGTGGAGTTCACCTTTCATTCTTGATTTCTTGTGTGTAAAGTCTCAAAGAGGAGTTGACAATGATTTCTTATACCGTGCTTTTGTGCTTGCTCTTAAGTTCAGCAACTTGCAGTAGGTCCTGGTAAGTATAAGTTCATTTCATCTTAATTAAGCAACAATAAGTGGTGATTATATTTGGTTTTGAATCAGGTCTATAAGTGAGTATTAATTGAGAAGATATGTGTAAATGATGGCTGGAAAATAGTTGCTACAGACAATGGGATGGAGGTATTGAAACGCTCGTTTGGTTCACACTTTTTGCAGCCGTTGATTGCTCAATTCTGCCTCGGTCCAGCAGTTTATTACTGTTGCCAATGCCATCATGCTGCAAAAGTGCATGATTCATTATAAAGAATAGAGAAGATCAGTGGGGTTGAAGACATTAAAGTGTTTTTTCACTCAATTTCTTATCGACATATTAACCAGCCATTGTTCAACGAATTGTAGAGGAGCTCGAGAAGATAATATCGTTACTTAAAGGAGAGCTGAAGAATGTTGAAGCAGATATGATATAATGGGAATTTTTGTCATTAAAAAAGATGATCAATGATGGAGTTTATAACATTATATCGCATAATGTAACATTTGTAAAACTTTATTGTGCATCAATTTGTTTTACAAGGTTTATTTGTAATGTTTGAACATATTTTGTTGTTCCATTATTATATTATCAATAGAATATTGCTACTATTGTTTTCATTATCATTAAAAAAGATGATCAATGATGGAGTTTATAACATTATATCGGATAATGTAACATTTGTAAAACTTTATCGTGCATCAATTTGTTTTACAAGGTTTATTTGTAATGTTTGAACATATTTTGTTGTTCCATTATTATATTATCAATAGAATATTGCTACTATTGTTTTCATTCCATATTTAAGAGAACATATCCATGGCAACCATAAGTGCTTTCACTGTGACCAGGCCTAGGCGACTATTTACCAAAAACACAGGTCTCCACAAAGTCGTAATACCATGTATGAGGGCTAATGCCTGCCTAGTGCCAGAAAGTTAAGGAAGTTGGTGACCTGATGACAGGGGAGCCGGCGATCGAAGCCCCGTGAACGACGACCGTAACTATAACAGTTTTAAGGTAGCGAAATTCCTTGTCGGGAATCAGGCCCGGTTATGGACCAAGGCCTACTAGCTGCCGCCTAGGGCCTCATAATTTAGAGGGCCTCATAAAAAAAAAATTTGGCCCAAAATCCAATTGAAGACCCATCCGAAACCCGCCCAATTACTCAAAATAACTAGTTTTACCGGCTAGAAGAGATGGTTTAGGGCAGATACGCTGAACGATAGCAAAATCACAAGCAAGTGTTCACAACTGAAGTAGAGTAGTAGAAGAAATTACAAATAATCGGTGGGAGCAAGGACTTTCCAATGGCCAGCTGCATATGCTTCCTTCTCTCTCTTTCTTCCCATTAGCTTGTGCCTCACAAACAAGCAAAACCCAATGTCCAACACTATTTGTCTGCTCATGGTAAGAAACTGAAAAATTGAGAAGAAAATGAAAGAAAAATAGGTAAAATCTTTATGCAAACTTTCTTTCTGGTTTCTTATTTGATTTTATGTTTCTGACTACTCGTATTTATTATGTGACATAAAGAAATTAATTTATAATGATAGATACCCGAATAATTTTCATTGATTTTTGAATGTTACGCTAATCTGGTGTTATAAAATGCAGGGTTTTTGCATTACATTGTTGTATTTTATATTTTTTTGTTTTTGTCTAACTATTTATGCATTGTTGTATATTGGTTCTCTCTTTTTTTTTTTTTTTTTAAATTCTCTTTGAAACAGTCGACGTTGATAATCTTGAGTGATTTGCTAAAAGAAATGGGATAATTGAATAGAACTTCAAGAATATTGTTATCATTTTGAGCAAAATCCAGGAAAGTAACAAGGAGTAACTGTAGAAATATATGTGGCCTAAATTCATTATCAGGACTAGTAAATTATTTGAGGAAGGAGAAGTAACTTTTTGAAAAAATGCTCTGATTGTTTGAGGCCTGGTATTATAGCTATTTTTTACGCATTACTAGTTGGTTTTATTGAAATTTTGAGAAGGCTGTAACTTGAAATGTTGGAAAATGCTCGTGAAAAAGGAAATTCATAGTTGATTTAGAGCATGGATTTGTGTTGGTTTACTTGGATTTGATTTTGTTTACAAAATCGACGTGTAAGAAAAATTGAAGAAGAACCATTATGAATCTCCACACTATTCATCTATTAAATCCACATAGTGATTACATAGTCATTAACTGCTTTGTCAAATATCCAACATCATGGAATTGGCTATTTCTAATTTAGTAAGGTTATTGTTCGATGTACAGTACTAAATCACTGTATAGAAGCTCTTCTTGAACAAGAATATTTACAGCTATATATGTAAGTTTGAATATTTCTACTTCTGTAAAAATTATATTCAAGGGCCTCATAATAATTAATTGTCTAGGGACTTAAAATTCCTAGGGTCGGCCCTGCTTTCACATATAGCTCTTCACTGGTGCATAACACTTGTGTTTTTCTCCATGTCAGGGAACATCTCTGATCCCACTGTAGCAATTTATTAACTAAACAATTAAAGGGTGTGATCAAGTAAAAAATAATTAGTAGTTATAATAGCAAAACAACAAAATGGTGCCAAAGACACATAATCAGCCATTCAATATATAGGAATCAAAGTATGCCAAATTTGCACTGCTCGTGAAAGTCTTCTGTTTGGCCTATAGGCCAAGATATTCAACATAAATACGGGATCCAAACTTGTTCCAACTGTTGTCAAACTTGAAGGCTGAGCCATATCCACTTCAAGGCATTTTCTTTTAATGGGTGGCAAGATTTTTCCAAATGAATTTGAAGAATTCTTGTTCGAATCTACTGATTTGGGAATTCAAGTAGTCTGTAAGTCATCTTTATGCATTGGCTCTTCATAAAATAATCAGAGACTCTATCTTAACATCTATTGTAGTTGGTGATATTATATGGATCACCAAACATTAACTAAATTTTTAGGCTCAAACTATTGCTAAACCATATGCAATGCAAATATAAACTTGGACATTAATGTACTAATATTATTCAACTTAATATGCATGTATAATAAATTATTCACATAAATAACGGAAATAAATAATATAAGCACATCAATATCCAAATTAAATTCATAAAGAGCCCTCCATTAGAATTAATTTCAATGTGTATAAATTATTTAACTTAATAATGTATGCATAATAAACCACAAAATTTGTACATACAAACAACATAAATAAATAATTTAAACACCACCCACTTTGCAGCAGGCTCAAGATATTGAATTAACAATAATATTAAACAATACTAAACCTTTCCTTTTTCATGCAAGTTGGCTGCTCATTTCATGCAAGTTAGTACAATTTTCATGCAAGTTTGCCACAATATGGTCATAAATGTCGGCTGTTGTGCATGTGTAGGTCATTTCATATTCAATACAAATATATATTTCATGCAAGTGGCAGCCATATAGTCCTTTAATAATATAAATTAATATTTTAAAGCAAAAGGAATCTGCAAATCTCCTGCAAAATTCTAAAATGCCAGGGATTTTTTTTTTTATAATGAACAGATCGTCTTCTTCAAGTGCCGGGTCACTTAGACCCGGTTTCAACCCGTATGAAAAACCCGTTGATATCTCATGATTCCGACTACCAAATTTTGCAAATTTTAGATCAAAAATCTCAAAAATCAATTTCCTAATGATTCCTAATCTCGGTTTCCATAAAACCGACCAAATCGAAAATGACGTTTTTCTACAAAGAGTGTACAAGTTGAGGATAAACAAGGCAGAGGCAAAAGTGCGAGCTCTGATACCAAATGTAAGTTAACTTAAGCGATCTAAATATGCTTTAATTAACAAAACAGCATTTAGATCAAATGCGGAATAAAATGGAATAAAAAATATACCTCCAGCCATTGCTATTCACACACGTTCAAGGATTTCGATTTGGTGCTTCTAAACCTGACTCAACCTCAATTAAATGGCGTATTTTCAACTTTAGGAGATTGAAAGGTTTAGGGACCCAACCGTGGAAAAACCTGAATATATATATGCTCTATCCATCATGGAGCAGTTTTCAACCGAACAAAACGTGGGAAAGGCAGTTGGAATATGTGGACTACATTTAGATTCGATTTTGTCATTGAAATACCTAACTTCATGGAAGGAAAACTAATAGTTGTCACAATGGTTAATTTGAGACAGTGCTTGAACTGATTATTTGTACAGACGAAGAAGAAGAAAAATGCTTGAACTCACGAATGCATGAAGTTCATGTTATGTTATATGTTATCTACTCTATGGTTTACGTAATGTCATCAATTTTAACTTCAAAGGAATTATATTCTCAAACATATAATAGATGCTTAAGGGTGTGTTTGACGCAATAATTATTGTGAATAGCGCTCTCAATTTGTAACTTTTGTTTTATGACTTGTACAAACTACGCTCCGTTTTACATTCATTTTTGAGAAGAATGAGTTTTTTAATAGTAAATATTTTGGAGAATATGTAGTCAAAAAGTATGAAAAAGCTTTAAGTTTATGTAAAGAATATTTTTTTGTGAAAATTTATGGTTAAAAATGAGTATGAGAAAGAATGAGAGTTTTGAAAGAATGGTTGTCAAACAAGGAGTACGTATTTATTTAATTAAACGATAATTTATCTTTTATCGCGTAATATTTTTCATATCCTATAAAATCAATTTAAATAAATATTTTAATTAATTTATCATCATATTATTTTATTATAACATCATATTACATTAAAATTTCGCACGTACTTATTTCTATATTCCTTGTGATTCTATAGAACTTTTAGAATCAACAAATAACTGGGGATCAAACTTGAGATTCTTTAGGATCAAATAACTTTAGAAATAAAATTGCTTACAGAAATCTTTCTCGAAACTATTTGATACATATTTTAACTATCAAAGAAATATATAGAAGCCAAAACAACATTATACATCAATAAATGGTTCATATTTTCATTACCTCTAGAGAGAGGAGGTAAGTTGAAGATTAGGGCTTAGAGAGTTCAAAAGTTTTCACGTTCCTAGGTTTACTGCGTAATTTGGATATATTTGAGATTTTATTAAAATATTTGGGACAATATTGTAAATATAAAAGGTGATATTAAAAGAGTATTGCAGCTTCACGTTTAATCCGAATTTAGAGATTTTATAGATTTAAAATTCTCTAAAACCTTTAAAAAAACAAAATATTTATTTTTTATTTTTTTTATATCAAAAAACACTTATTTGACCACAGCAAAAAACCTTTATTTCTAAGCAAAATGCTTGGAGACCCTTTGCAAACACAGTGTTGGTTTTGATACTCAATAAATTTTGAGTGATTATGTTAAACGGTTAGATTATATTTCACAGGTCTCTGCCGACGAGTGAAACTAACAATTAAGTCTAAAGGCTCGACCTGAAACGTGGGTCGTTGGAAGTAGCTTAATGCATTAATGTTGCACACAGTCCATATATTCACCTATTAGACGACTTTTGAGTCTTAGCCCATTTATCCCTTCCTTGGCCCAAATTGACAATCAAATACTATATAAGTGCCTCCTTTAGCTTTGTTTCCTAAAAAGAGGGGGGAAAAGTGGTTGTGGCTTTGTACCTTTAGAAAACCTTCTGGCTACATATCGCTTTGGCCTCCCTCTTGTGTCTTCTTCTTTGTTTTCTTCTTGCCTTTGTGATTGCAAATCAACACCATTTCTTGTTCTTTGTAATTGAGATTGAGAAGCAATCCAAGTGAATATATTGGTTGTGGGTCAATTTAGATTGATAATTGGTAGAGGAAGATAACGTGAAATTGAGCTCAAAAATCACCTAATTGAAGATTTTGGAGTGATCTTCCTCAACAATTGGTATTAGAGTTTCAAGGTGATGGTTTTTCAACCAAAAATTGATATGAAATAGAGTAGAAAATGTCGAAAACAAGCAAAAAAAAATCAGAAACTAAATCTGTCCAATTTTTGTTTCAAAATATTGAAACTTGACGGAGGCCAAAATTGTGGTCTGTAGGTAGAGTGTGCCTGGGGTGGTCGACAAGTGAAGACGTGACAATATGTAGTTGGAGGCCCATGACACTGATTTCGACGAAGTGGTACTCAGGTAGATTGCTCAAAATGGTGAGGTGGACCTTGCGGTGGTGTTCGATTTTTGCTTTCAAGATTTTATTTTGCTTGATTGTTTGTTGTAATTGCTGGAGACTTTAGGGTGAATAATGGTGACCTTAAAGTAATAAATTTATGTTTGGGTCTGATATTAGAATTGGGATAATCGTGTGGGGTAACCATTACCTGTGCTAGAATCTAGGAATTATTTGTCCTATTTAAAATGTTATATTTGATTGCAAGTTAATAATCACTTCTATGTTTAATTGCCATTAATTCATTATGAGAGACTATATTGTGTGAGAAAATGATTTTTTTGACATACCATTGTGTTGTATTGGATATTTCGTTAGAACACCTGGACTTGATCCATTTGACCATTCCCTTGATTCGAGATAGCAAATCTAATGCAATCCTGAGTATCTAGAGCGAAGTATATTATGGCTTTAGGATTATTTTGTGTGAGTAATTGTGCATTTTGGTTGTTTTGTTTTTCAAAATTTACTTCACATTTTGAAATGAGAATATTCAATGATAAATGAGACTTTTCAAATTAAAAACAAAAAATGAAGGAAATTTTAGTTTAGCAAAAAGTTTCAAAAGTTATAGATAACAAACTTCTGCTGATTTGACAGAACGAAAAAAGAAAAATTATGATGACTTGCTTATATTTCAATTATTTTACATTTATCGGATACTGTTTTGAGAAAAATCGAAAAATTTGATGTCGCAAAAAAACTTTAAAAAATTTGAAAACTTATATTTGCTTAAGTCTATTCCTAACAAATTGTACTTGCTTGAAAAACCTTTCAGTTTTAGAATGGTTCTTCAAAGGAGGATTTTGATGACAATTTGGATATTTTTAATAAACTTATTCAAGATATTATTAATTATGATGAAAAGGTGTCTGAAATCTATAAGGCCTTTAATTTGCTCAATTCTATGCATGATTCATATAGGAAGGTTAATAATGTAATTAAAGGGACACATTAAAACCCAAGTTTGTCATAAATTCCTTTAGGAGAAAGGAAATGAATATTAAGGCCAAAAAAAGGATAAGAGGAGTGTGAAGTACACATGATGAGGAGTAGAATGCAATTTAAGAAAATGAGTATCGATGGGACTTAAGACTACTAGTGACTCAAGTAATAAGAGTGGTAAGAAAAAGCCAAGATTTGGGACAAGTCTAGTTCCAATAGTAATCGAGGTTATAACTGTGGTAAGGCTAGGTACTTTATGAAATATTGTCCTAAGAAGAATGATAAGCAAAAAATTAAGGCGAGAGATGAGGGGAATGTTGTTTTTAGGTATAGTTATGACCCAACTGAAGTTTATTGATAGGAAACCTGGTTACTGCATGTGCATCGTAGTGAAATCATTTCTACAAATATGATTACTTAATTCTATTGCATTGTTATATATTACACTTTCAATCTGTTTCATGTGTGTAATTACATGAATTTCATAATAGTCTTGTTACTTAGTGTAATGTGTTTACATGCACAGTGAGTTGAAATGCATTAACAACAAGTGTGTCTATTAGTGATGTGGAGTATAGATACCCGAGGGTGCATTGGTAATATGTACGGAGGATGTGGAGAGTGACAATTGGATCACAAGTGAAGATGTGATTAAATGTTTGGAAATCCTCTATTGGTTAAGACCCTAATCAGATGGAGTGTGAGAGTGGCACTTCTATTATGTCTGTTAGGTGAAGACCTGTTATCCACCTAGATTGAGAGGAATGAGGTAGTGATAGAGGATTATCCATGGACTCAGCCTCTATGGTGATTTATCAGTTAGACATGAGCTCATGATCAGCCCAGTCAGCATGGTGCGCAATGAGAAAATGTCTTCTCGTGATACGAGCTATACGGAATGGGATAGAATAAATGTGGTGAGTTATTTTTCGTTGGGTCAATTATACATTTGTTACATATGTCTTGGCCATTTGATTGGTTAACTTGGAGTTAGTCTAATGTTCTTTGTGAACATGTTCAAAAATATCTGTCTGTTTTCTTATGTTATATCTTTATCGCATGTTTATATGCTCTTGATTGATTATTGTGATTACTTTTTTTTACTTGGGTGTTTCTTGACCTTAGCCTTGACGAGTACATAAAATAGGTATGGTATGTGATTCGGGTTCAAAACACGAGATAAGGTCTGTAATTCCAATTTTATTTGGCTACCTCGATTATGTAAGCATAAACTTTGTATTTTTAGTTGCTTGCAGGTTGATTGGATGTCAAGGTGGAGATTTGTTAAGTTATGATACGAAATAAATCTTGAGCGATGATGTTAAATGGTAGAATTATATTTCACAGGTCTCAATCGATGGATGAATTGATTATTAACAACTAAATCTAAAGGCTAAACCCAAAACAATGTGGACGTTGAAAGTAGCTTAAGGCATTTATGTTACTCTCGACCCATATATTCACCTATTAGACGACTTTTGAATCTTGGCCCATTTATCCCTTCCTTAACCCAAATTGGTAACCTAATGCTATATAAGTGCCTCATGTTGCTTTGTTAAAGCAGTGTGTGATTTGCATAAAAAGAAAGCAAACGTGGCTGTGGCTTTGTGCCTTTAGAAAATTGTATGGTTGCATTTTGCTTTGGTCTCCTTCTTGCGTTTTCTTCCTTTTGTTGCTGCAAATCCATGCCATTTTCTTACCCTTTGTAGGTGAGATTGAGAAACAATCGAGGTGAATATATTGGTATAGGTTGAGCTAGTTTAGATTTGTTGTTGATAAAGAAGGGTAAAGTGAAATTGAACCCGAAATCACTGAATCGAAGATCTTGGAGTGAGGTTCCATAACACACAATGCGTGTTAGACAAACTTATAAAAACGTTAATTATATTTTATCTTTATTTTCTTTACTTAAAAAGAAGTTTATCGTTTTTATTGAACCCAAACATTTCTCATTACTTTGGACAATTTAGAAAATAGAAATTCCACATAGATTTCTTAGATTTTTATGTTAGAGGCATTCTCGAAAATAATGTCTTATTCTAAATTCGAAGAGCATCTAAAAGATGTTCTAAGTAGGATATAATTTAAGTAAATATTATGAATGATGGAAATATGCGTAAAGAATGCACCACGACGTCGAAACCAAACATTGGTTGTAGGAATCTCTCGCACCTACAAGATTGTTGATCATGGATGCGAGCACGAAACAAGGCCATCAGATCTTTAAAAGATTGTAACTTAGGGCCTGTGTAATAGAACTTTTGAAATATATTTTAGTGGATTCTAATGAAAGTTGATGAAATGTGTAATTGAAAAGTTGATAAAAGTTGTGAATCTCATAAAATGTGTGGATGAAATTGAAATATGACTAGTTCTAAAGTTGATAAAAACTTGAAAACTATTAAAAAAATTGATGTCGAATTCAACAATTAATTTCGACTATACTTTTTAAAGGATCCACAACTATTATCAACTTTTTAACCACACATTTCAACTTTTATCAACTTTTGAACTATGTATTTCAACTTTTATCCAAAATTGCTAGAACTTTGCTTAAAAAACTTCCTCATGAAAGGGTGTCTGAGATAGAATCCACCATTTCATTAATTTTGAAGTTTGAAGAATTTTGGATTTCAAGGACCAATATATCAAGCTTGAAAATCGAAGAAAGGACTAAAATATAATATTGGAGGACCTAGGTTGAACAAGAAATAGAGTTGAGGGACGAAACTACAAGGAAATGGAAAGAAACTAAACCTTGCAATAGTAAAGGTCAATTATGAAGCAATTGCACGAGCAAATTAAAATTCCAGCACACGAACATTGATGGCTATGCGATCATAAACTCTAACAAACATGGGCAAAATTTTGCTTTTCCCAATAAGTCAAACTCTTATTCGTGACATTATGGGGCATAGCTTTTGTTCACGAAATTATTTCTTTCAATTTAAAACTCACCGCAAGTATACGGTTCGTTAAAAAGTAGTAAAATGGATTATGAGTCCAAGTATCGATCCCACAAGGATTGAATTAATTCAAATAAATCTATTATGACCTTAATCAAAACACGAAAGTAAGATTTATGTGTTGTGATTTGACTAAGGAAAATGTGAACTATGATACAATTAAGAATGAGAGAATTATATTAAATGCAAAATGACTTGGACACAATCTACGAGAATTTATGGAATTAATGAATTTACTAACGCACTAGGATCACGAACTTCCGAGCAATACCTGTTCAATTTTCAATCATGCAAATTTGACACACAGTCCCACAAAAGATGAATCAATATTCCTATTTTAATTTAGCAATCTCTCTTGAGCAATGTCAAACCTACCCCAATATGTGATTCGACTATATCTCTATGACGAATACTAACATACAGAAATGCATTATGATTTCATGAATATCCAACAATTCACACAAGGCATAGATGTATATTTCTATCCCCTATCGGACCCTACGAAGATTTATACTATGTCGAGCCTATTTTCCTTCTTTTGAATGCATAAAATGGGCCACCAAAATCACATAATTACGTGCACAATAATAATATGGAAATAGAAACGTAATAAATCGTTCAATTCCAGAACATGCGTTTAAATATGTCAAATATCCAAATCAAAAATCAAACGTAGTATTGTAAGGTTCATCGATCTCCTAACAATGAAAAATCTAGCCTAACATGCTAAAAAGAAGAAAATACAAAAATAGTTGAAGAAATGTCATCACCCGAATCAAGTTTCAATCGAATCTTCACTTGGCGCAATGTTTTCCTCTTGTTCTCTCTTTGTTTTCTCCTTAAAAATCTCTCTTTTTCTTGTAAAAACAGCATCCCCTTATTCTGGTCGAGTTTTCGTTTATATAGGACCCTAAAATCTTGTTTCCATAAGAGTTTCGGTGGAATAAGGAAACTGCGGATTTGGCAAAAAAAAATGCTCTATGCGACCACATAGAGCATCTCTATGCGGTTGCATAGAGTAAAAGTTTTGTGAGAAATAGTTCTCGATTTGCCTCTATGTGACCGCATAGAGGGTAGCATAGTGCTACCAACTATGGAAGAAGTTCATTTTGGTCCTTCTACTTGAATTCTTCACTTCTTGACATCTTTTCTTCATTCTTTCCATTACATCATCCCAAGATATCATCAATTGGCATTTGGTTAAATTAATTTCTCGATTTTTTCATAGGGTCAACTTTTGGATAATTGCATCTTGGTCCCTGAACTTTCACTTTGCGTCATTTTAGTCCTTTTTCACGTCTTTTCTCCCGAATTCCACCATTTCCATAGAAACACCTACATTGCATGAATTCAATGAGATTAAGTCACAATTTAAACATTTTGCTCGTAATTAAGTCATGTTTGTAATCTAAATAAGTGTGCAAAAACACACTTATCGGCTTTCAAACTAATTAAAGGACTATAAATATAATTTATTCATTATTTTCATGGAAGATGTATTCTTGAGGCAAAATTTGTACCTAGATCCGTAGATACTTAAGAACACCATCGATTTGCTTGGAGATCTGCACTTCAAGAACGGAGTTCAATTTGGGTAGCAAAAAACAACAATAGTTTGAATTTCTTTCTGTTGAGGAAATACGCTGATAATGTAAATATTATATTTATAAAAAAATATACCGTTTATGTTCACAAAATTGAAACGTAATTTCGACCTACGAAATAGATTTGAGAGGCAAAACAATAATAGTTATCGAATCTGATTACATGAATATGGGTTCATTGTATGTCTACTTTTAAACGAAAGTAGATCGAACCTTGTAAAATAAACATGTAAATAAGATTAATTATTTTTATGAAATCAACTCATAATCAAAAGAAATTAAAAATAAGAAATATGATATGGAAATTATTGAATTTGACCGAGGCAAGTGATGGAAACTTTCTCCTTAAAATGAATTTGCTCCGCATCGGTGCTAACGATTTTTTCGATAGTCATCTTCTAAGATAAAACGACTGCGTCAAATCATAGGAGGACTACAAATGACTTCGATCGACAAACTCGAATGGAGTTCCCTCTCTACCATAAACATGACTTTGATAGAAGATATAATCCTTTTTACAAAGTGTTTTATGCATAGCATGAAATGAATGATATGGAATTATATGGAATGAAAATAAACGTCCAAGGGGTCCTATATATAGAGTGTGAAGGGTTGTGGGTGAAGGGACACACCCCAAATTCAGCATTTTTCATGAAAAGTTGTAACCCAATTGTCGCTAGCTTTTCATCATGTGTCGCTCGAGCGACAAAAACAATGAGCCTGTCGCTCGCTTTTCACTGACCTGTCGCTGAGCAACGGTCTTAACTGTTGAATTTCGATTTCCTTCAAATATTGGACCAAATTTCTCATTCATACCAATTGAGTTCAATCAATTTCCAACAATCTCTCACGTGAACGGAAAATCCACATATGCAAATGATAATGCGACACTAATAGAGAGCAAAAAAATACTGCGTCAGGCGAGGTAGCTTCTGGCTTTGAACCTTCCTTAGTGAAATATTATCGGACTACTCGGCTAATTTGTGAATATGATGTCTTGAAACATTCAGTCATTAGTGTAAGCTAAGACAACAATACTCACACAATGTCTTCCCTAAATCATTCATGATTCTCATGACTTGGTTCATTTTGGCCCTGAACCCATCTTGGTTTCATAAGTATTTAGAGAATTCAATCCTCTAATAATTCTCATTGACGCGACCCAACTTCACACTTATATAGGCGATCTTATATTAATAGTATTTTGCTCTACTCCACTTGACTTAATCAAGATATAAGAATCATTAAAAGATGATTTTACCCTCTATCTACTCTGCAAAAAGCACTTTTGTATCATAGGAATGAGCTTAGGATATTATTAATTTCCTAAGTGTTTCATGGAATCCTCATAACTTAGTTGTCCCTTTGAACCAATATCTTGAGATCTTCAGTCAACAAGGTAGAGTTACCATCACAAGGACTCTTATGTAGTAGGCTTTATCTCAATCCCTTTGATATGCAATATATTTGATCTCTCGGTTAATCTCTTAAAGATACCACGAGTTTACACCATTGAGATCAACTGCTTAATGGTATTATGTCTACGACTTACACGTCTAGACTTACCATTACATGTGACTTAATATCTTATCAAATATAGTTAGCTAATGATCGATTTATTTAATAGATACAAATTGTCACCACTATGAAACCCTATATGTTTCTCATTAGCTTTATTAAAGCGCTGCCAATTCCAAACAAGGTTGAAGGACTTCTATCAAGACATTACACTAGTCAGTCATTTTAGTAGTGGATATTAATCATAGGTATTCAATATCATCATTGAAACATTACAATGCGTTCGAATTTTATGAATATTCTCCAAATATTCCAATTATTCTTGCATATCCAAACAAATGCCATAATCGGCTTTCATCCTACTTTATTCACTTTAGACTTAGTGTAAATCATCCTTATAATTAGTATAGAAGCTTTCTTCCACTCCACCTATCTTTCTATAAGGTATAGGAAATTGTAATTTTAAACTAAGTTATCCCCACAATTCCTCAATTAGGAATATATATGTGCAAATAATAGTATACATCTTCAACTTTTAATAGAAGTTCGCAAACATTAATATTAACCCCCACATTCTTGGGTTATAGTTGAACTTGAAGTTCAGCAACTCTTTTCATAGTTCAATTTTTTTATCACTTAGATAACTCATATCGAGTGCTTTGCAAAAGCCTAAGTACTTTCACAATGGTGGTCATCAACTCACACAAATGAAAAATTATTTTCCATTCGATATTGTACTTCAATCAATTATAATAGTTTGATCATCCAAATTAAATTAAGGTCGTTGCATAGACTAGCAATGCTCTTTCAAGCATAAACCAACTTAATTGGTTCCACGGTTGAAGTAAAATTCAACAATGAAGAAGACTAAGCATCTTGCTTTACAAGAGTTGCAACTTCTCCAAAATTTATCAATTTGTGACATTCACAAGATAGTGTATCATTTACTTCAACTAATAAGACACATATTCACCATATTCAATTTGAATGAATGAATCAACCATCAGTTATATTTTCAAAAGATAAAACCCTATGAGAGGACACACCTCTTGGAATTAATCTCTATGAAGAGACATACTCATTGGAACGTAATCATATCAAAATTCATGATTTTCCATATGAAAAGACATGCCTTTTCATCTAACTTGATCTTATAATGTTTCATAATATTATTCACAATTTTTTCATAATATAGTTTTTATTCTTTACAAATGAATGTCATTTTACAATCATTATTTTGAAGGATATCCAACACCACTGCCAACTACAGACACCGTTTGTGCTCTATAAAATATTTTCATATCCCAATAATTGTGCACTTTAAAATAATTAGGATAAAACCACATTTTGTCATGATTTTATGCACATATAATTTTGTATAAATCATCTAATTTAATCCATTGAATTAATTAAGGCTGTCATCATTAATCAAGGCTAGTATAATTTTCAATAGAATATGATATATTAACCCACCGGACCATTTTGACCAAAAGGTCTATCCAAAATCCAAACTCTTGTATGGATTCACCAAAATAAATTCACGTCTCATAAAGCATATTTCAGGTTCTAGGCTTATTCAAAGTACCCATACCTATAATCCTCTTTTGTATCTTATATTTGTCAATAATCAAATCTCCAAAGAAAAATTAGTGATATAATTCTTTAAGGAATTTAGCACCAAAACATGTCGCGGATCTAGGAACAAGTGAGTGGATTCACTTCTAATCCATCAATTGGAAATTTAATGGATGCAAATAAAACTGCCATTTCATACACCAGTTCATGCTTTCCAATCAAAAGTCACCACAAATTGTTTTCATTGCATTTAAAATGAAAAGTCACGTCATTCCAAATATTTCCTCCAGTGGGACATTCAATGCAACCGGAATGAAAAATTAAGTGTGGAGAATTTCCATTATGGAATAAAATTTGCAAATTCCACCCAAAAGTATCTGCAAAATTTTTAGCACCGATACATTCACCATATAGATCCTTTTGCGGCCATAATGATTTAAAAAGAAAAGGCCATCATTATATCCATTTAATAAACTGCTTAAGATCAGATGCACTTGTTCAATTAAACGACTATTTCCATCATTTAATAAACAGAACCAGTTAGACAGCCATGCATATATAATACTTCTTTTCCATCAACTTTCCATGTTATGATAGTATTTCCACAAAATACAAGAACGCCTTTTCTTCTCAATTTGTCAATGGACAATAAACATATACACGGGCATGATAAAAGATAATTGTTGAATAAAACGCACGCATAAAAACAAAATTCGTCTTAAGATTGTTGGGGAATTACATCGATAATGTGCATATTATATTCACAAAAAATATACCATTTATGTTCACAAAATCGAAACGTAATTTCGACTTATCGAAATAGATTTGAGAGGCAAAACAATAATAGTTACCAAATCTGAATACATGAATATGGATTCATCGCTTTTTACTTTTAAACAAAAGTAGATCGAACCTTGCAAAATAAACATGTAAATAAAATTAATTATTTTTATGAAATCAACTCATAATCAAAAGAAAATAGAAATGAGAAATATGAGATGCAAATGATTGAATTTGGCCGAGGCAAGTGTTGGACACTTTCTCCTTAAAATGAATTGGCCCACATCGATGCTAACGATTTTTTCGGTAGGCATCTCCTAAAATACAATGACTACGTCAAGTTATTGGAGCACTCCAAATGACTTCGACCAATGAACTCGAACTGAATTCCTCTCTATCATAAACATGATTTTGATGCAAGATATAATCAATTCTACAAAGTATTTTATGCAACATAGCATGAAATGAATGATATGGAATTATATGGAATGAAAATAAACGTCCAAGGGGTCCCATATATAGAGCGTGAAGGGACATACCTTAAATTCAGCATTTTTCATAAAAAGCTGCAACCCAATAGTAGCTAGCTTTTTGCCCTTGTGTCGCTCGAGCGACAATAACAATAAGCCCGTCGCTCGCTTTTCATTGACCCGTCGCTTGAGTGACGAGCTTACCCACTGAATTTTGATTTCCTTCAATTATTGGACCAAATTTCTCATTCATACAAATTGGTCTTCAATCAATTCCAACACTTTCATCTTTGTTCATTGTGATTAAATTCAATGTTGTTTTCACCTTTTATATGTTAGATTTGGCAACTAATTTTTCATCTTTGTTCACGGTGATTAAATTCAGTGATGTTTTCACCTTTTATATGTTAGATTTGGCAACTAATTTTTCATCTTTGTTCACGGTGATTAAATTCAGTGATGTTTTCACCTTTTATATGTTAGATTTGGCAACTAATTTTTCATCTTTGTTCACGGTGATTAAATTCAGTGATGTTTTCACCTTTTATATGTTAGATTTGGCAATTATGAGCAACTAATTGTTTAATTGTTAGAAATACCATTCATGTAGCTTTGATTATTAATGTTAATTTAATTTAAAGATTTCATGTCCTCTTTCATGATGTTTTAGTTGCTTATTGTGTGCTTAACTAAATTCAATTGCTTGATCACCAAATAATTGATATGTGTAGTGATAAGAGATCCAGAGATACTCTTACAAGCTATGTAATCTTGATTGAATTTCTGCAAATTAATGAGTTTACACGTGTCTGAATTTAAATAAAGATAAAGTAAATTTGTGCATGTAAATAGGACTAATTTTAATAGATAGAGATCACTGGTTAAAATTGGTTTATTCGATTGTTAACACACAAGAAAAAGGTGCGAATGTTAATTCACCTAAGTGAAATCGAAAATCCTAACTTCATAATCCCATAAATTCTTTTTTAAAAGTCTTCACATGTAATAATGATAGATAAGAGTTATTATAATTTTAGTTTTAATTCCAATCTTCAAACAACTAGTTGATTAACACATTAGTTCAATTTGAAGTTAGGTTTAAGATAAAAATTGAGTGTAAGAAATGATGCTTGGAAATCAATCTACTTTATTATTTATCTGATATCATACACTTACAATTAAGTGAACAATGGGCCAAAAAAATTGCGCTTTCTTGTAATCGTTACTTTGAATGTGGTGTATGTTTTGATCACTCTACAACCCTAACAAACAAAGAAAAACTAAAGCTAATCTGCACATATAGGAACCAAAGTTTGAACAATAAACAAATTTAAAGAATATTAATTTGTTAAATCTTGATAGTGGTTAATTTCTTTTGGAGGTACATGAGCTTATGATCCTCAGTGTAGTAAGTCTTAGCACTGGTTAGATGAAGATGATGATTAACCACATGGTGGAGATTGTTTTGTAATAATAATAATAACAACAACAACACACAATATGCCCATGTTAGTTTTAGTAATTAAAAAAATAATAATAATAAATAAATAAATTAGATTATTAATATATTTTGATAAAAGTCAATGAAATGTGCAGTGAAAAATTAAATAAAACATGTGGATCTCATTAAATGTATGGTTAAAATTAATCGTTGATTTCAATTTAAAGCTTTATCAAATTTTTAGGTAAGAATAATTGGGGCATAGTATTTTCAGATTCATTCATCAATTACAACAGTTGCATCTAGAATAAAATCATTGTCAGAAATGGTCTTAAGGAAACAAATTCCACAATGAAATAATATCACTCCTCTTCACCATAGGTATCAAGTTAACGATTTCCATCATCATTGAATTTAGAGCCTCCAAAACAATACGGAAGAAATGAAAATTTTCTTTGGAATATCTAAAATAACCATTCTACTACACCATTACACGTATCAATGCTTAAAAGTTAATTAATAATCTAACGAAAATGAAATTTTTTCATCGAAATAGTAACTTTGAAAATCATGTTTAACTAAAAAAGTAAGTTTAGCTTTCATTCAAATGCAAATAAAGGCATGTAAAATCCCTCCTCTTCTTCTTCTTCTTCATCATCATCATCAGTAAAATTACAATATTCCTTGCTAATTAGTTCAAGTATCCATGGAGGAAAGAATGAAATCCAGCATCCCGACAGCAAATCTAAAGAGCTGATGCCTCAGAGAAACTGCCCATAGCCCTATAATTGCCAGGGCCGGCCCTGAGAATTCAAAGGCCCTAGGCGTTTAATTATTATGGAGCCCCCTCGACACAAAATGGTTCATTATCTCTGTCAAGAGATACCTCTTCATTCACCACACAATATTCTTCCTCAATTGTATTATTTCTGTTATCATTCTCATTAAATACTTCTTCAGTAACTACGTCTTCATTAGGTGTTCATTTACCACAATTAAAAAACTTATCAAGTACTCCTTGAGATTTAATCAACTTTTCAACTTTTTCCTTCCTTTTCCTTTTGGCACATCCAGATTCAAATTTTCTTGTAGACATAATAATAAACAAAGAACTATAAAACCTGATTGATGAGTCCCCAAAATGAAAGGATTCAGAAATTGGTGGTAGTGGTAGTCGCGTGGTGATTGAAGTAGACAATGCGGCTGTTCTAGGTTGCGGTCGAAAACGCAGAGTCTGATTATCAAGCAATTCTGCTGCAACCAAGAAATGAACAAAACAAAGAGAGAATAGATCACACACCCAAAAAAAAGGATAGAATAAGCTTTTAAAAAAGAAAATGCATTTTTGGATCTTAATCTCAATATGCAATAACTTTACGAAACGGAAAAATGTGAAATAAGCTTCAATTTATTCAAATTGAATAGGAAATTTTAATCAGTTTTTGTTTGGCTAACAATTTTACGAAACGAAAAAATGTGAAATAATATCGCATTCTTATCATATGTTGTCATACTTTTTATATCCTTTGGAGGAGTTGTTAATATGAAATTACACTTCTCTGTGGACACGTTTATCACTATTTCAGGCCTAAAACACAAAAATGTATATTAATATTTTTCCCAAAATCTCTTAATACCCTGGACCCCACATATCATCCCTTAT
>NW_019247966.1:0-2911 GCF_002742605.1 Olea europaea var. sylvestris | reverse complement strand
AACAAGAAGGGAGATTCAAAGGAGAAATCTAAGAAGATTAATACCAAGAATTGAAGATTGGAAGCATTCATTGGAAGAGGAAGGAGATCTTGGGGCAAGAATTCCACTTTTTCTTCTACATCTTTATTTCAAACTCGGTGATGTATTCTAAGACAATTTCCTATTTTTCTTCCATTATTATGAGTAGTTAAATTTGATTTTAGGGCGAACAATGTAATCTTTTGGAATCCTTTATTTCATGCAATTGAGATTCTAGTACTTTTATATTTTATGTGTTGATTTTAATGTTGTTTTTAATACATTTAATTACTTGATCACTAATTAGATGATTTGTGAACAATGATTGCGTAGAGATGCGGATTATTTGTTTAGACTACATGTTAAAATCCAGTAAATTGATATAATGTGTAGAGATACCTCTATTGATTGCTGCGATCGTGTGTGAATTTTTAGAACCAATGTTTCGTTTAATTAATCTTAATTTGCATAGAGATATGGAATTAAACTAATTAAATAGGCTCAATGAGAACTCAAGAGGGGTAAGTTGAATACAATAGAAGAATTCGACCAAACACTACCTTAGATTTTATGAATCTTGATTTATGAAGTAAAGGTGACCAATAGGTGAAATTGTTCCACCCTAACGTCCATTTATTGTTTGAATTCTCAATCACTTTTCGTTGCATCCAATTGCATTTTTAAGTCTTTAGAATAAAAATCACATTTAATCATTGTTTTTGTTTATTTTCGTCAAATAGAAGTTAGAAATAATAAATTGGGCATTAAAAGTGCAGTTCTTGTGGGAACGATAATTCGGACTCAAAAGGTCCACTTTACCACTTGTTACGATCCGTTCACTTGCGGGATAAAATCGACAACACCAATAATTGTGCATTTTAAAATAATTAGGATAAAACCAAATTTTGTCATGATTTTATGCACATATAATTTTGCATAAATCATCTCATTTAATCCATTGAATTAATTGAGGCTGTCATCATTAATCAAGGCTAGTATAATTTTCAATAGAATATGAAAAATTAACCAACAGGGACATTTTGACCAAAAGGTCTATCCAAAATCCAAACTCTTGTATGGATTTACCAAAATAAATTCACGTCTCATAAAACATATTTCAGGTTCCAGGCTTATTCAAAGTACCCATACCTATAATTCATTTTTGTATCTTATATTTGTCAATAATCAAATCTCCAAAGAAAAATTAGTGATATAATTCTTTAAGGAATTTAGCACCAAAACATGTCGCGGATCTAGGAACAAGTGAGTGGATTCACTTCTAATCCATCAATTGGAAATTTAATGGATGCAAATAAAACTGCCATTTCATACACCAGTTCATGCTTTCCAATCAAAAGTCACTACAAATTGTTTTCATTGTATTTAAAATGAAAAGTCACGTCATTCCAAACATTTCCTCCAGTGGGACATTCAATGCAACTGGAATGAAAAATTAAGTGTGGAGAATTTCTATTATGGAATAAAATTTGCAAATTCCACCCAGAAGTGTGTGCAAAATTTTTAGCACCGATAAACATTCACCAAATAGATCCTTTTGCGGCCATAATGATTTAAAAAGAAAAGGCCATCATTATATCCATTTAATAAACTGCTTAAGATCAGATGCACTTGTTCAACTAAATGACTATTTCCATCATTTAATAAACGGAACCAGTTAGACAGCCATGCATATATAATACTTCTTTTCCATCAACTTTCCATGTTATGATAGTATTTCCACAAAATACAAGAACCGCCTTTTCTTTTCAATTTGTCAATGGACAATAAACATATACACGGGCATGATAAAAGATAATTGTCGAATAAAACGCACGCATAAAAACAAAATTCATCTTAAGATTGTTGAGGAATTACATCGATAATGTGCATATTATATTCACAAAAAATATACCATTTATGTTCACAAAATCGAAACGTAATTTCGACTTATCGAAATAGATTTGAGAGGCAAAACAATAATAGTTACCAAATCCGAATACATGAATATGGATTCATCGCTTTTTACTTTTAAACAAAAGTAGATCTAACCTTGCAAAATAAACATGTAAATAAGATTAATTATTTTTATGAAATCAACTCATAATCAAAAGAAAATAGAAATGAGAAATATGAGATGCAAATGATTGAATTTGGCCGAGGCAAGTTTTGGACACTTTCTCCTTAAGATGAATTGGCCCCACATCGATGCTAACGATTTTTTCGGTAGGCATCTCCTAAAATACAATGACTACGTCAAGTCATTGGAGCACTCCAAATGACTTCGACCAATGAACTCGAATGGAATTCCTCTCTATCATAAACATGATTTTGATGCAAGATATAATCAATTCTACAAAGTATTTTATGCAACATAGCATGAAATGAATGATATGGAATTATATGGAATGAAAATAAACGTCCAAGGGGTCCTATATATAGAGTGTGAAGGGACATACCTTAAATTCAGCATTTTTCATGAAAAGTTGCAACCCAATAGTAGCTAGCTTTTTGCCCTTGTGTCGCTCGAGCGACAATAACAATAAGCCTGTCGCTCGAGTGACAAGCTTACCCACTGAATTTTGATTTCCTTCAATTATTGGACCAAATTTTTCATTCATACAAATTGGTCTTCAATCAATTCCAACACTTTCATCTTTGTTCATTGTGATTAAATTCAATGTTGTTTTCACCTTTTATATGTTAGATTTGGCAACTAATTGTTCATCTTTGTTCACGGTGATTAAATTCGGTGATGTTTTCACCTTTTATATGTTAGATTTGGCAATTATGAGCAACTAAAGCTAATCTGAACATATAGGAACCAAAGTTTGAACAATAAACAAATTTAAAGAATATTAATTTGTTAAATCTTGATAGTGGTTAATTTCTTTTG
>NW_019247965.1:0-1395 GCF_002742605.1 Olea europaea var. sylvestris | reverse complement strand
TGCAGAGATCTTGAAATGGCCTTTTGGAATTACGAAAAGAATTCAGTTGAAAGCAATTTGCAATTCTACATCAGATTTCAAGCTAGGGAGAGCAAATGAAAATAAAAAAATCTCTACTCAAAGTAAAGATGGTGATGATGATTTAGACATGGATTCTCCAAATTTGAAAACTAAATCTCTATCTGAGATTTATGCAAGGTGCAACATAGCTATCTCAGAACCAGGAGATTTTGTTGAAACTTCCCAACTTGAAGAATGACGCAAAGCTATGAAGGAGAAAATTAGAATTATTGAGAAGAACCGAACCTGGGAGCTTACCACCAAGCCAAAGGGAAAGAATATTATCGGTGTTAAATGGGTTTACAAATCTAAATTAAACCTTGATGGTTCCATTTTCAAGCATAAAGCCAGGTTGGTTGTAAAGGGTTATGCACAAATGGCTGGAGTAGATTATGGTGATACATTTGCACATGTGGCATGACATGATACTATTAGAATGCTGCTAGCTTTTGATGCTAAACATGGATGGAGTGTTTTTCATTTAGATGTCAAGTATGTCTTTCTTAATGGCATTCTTGAGAAAGAGATTTATGTGCACCAACCTCAAGACTTTGCAATTTCAAGTAAAGTTGACAAAGTTTACAGATTGAGAAAAGCATAGTATGGGCTGAAGCAAGGCCCCAAGGCATGGTATATAAGAATCGACTCTCATTTGATCCATCAAGGATTCAAGAAAAGCGATAATAAAGCTACATTATATGTTAAAATTCTCAAAGATGGTGAAAGACTAATATTGTCCTTGTATGTTGATGATATGTTGGTTACAAGAAGTAATTTTCAGCTAGTAAAGAAGTTCAATGATGAAATGCAGCAAGTGTTTAAAATGTCAAATTTGTGGTTGATGAGTTACTTTTTAGGAATGGAGGTCTATCAAATGGAAAAATGTATCTTTCTTACTCAAAGAAGATATGCTTGGGATGTCCTCAAAAAGTTTAATTTGGAGCGAGGGAAATCAGTCACAACACCACTTATCTAGAATGAAAAACTAACACTTGATAATGGAGAAGACAAGGTGGATTCTACTGTCTACAAGAGCATGACTGGAAGCCTTCTCTATTTGACTACTACACGACTTGATCTTATGTTTCCAGCTAGCCTATTGTCAAGGTTTATGTGCTCACCAAGTCAAGCTCATCTTAATGTTGCTAGAAGAGTGTTAAGATACATTAAAGGTCCTGTTGATTTTGGTGTGTGGTATGAGAAATAAGCTGAAGGAATTTTGTAAGTATATGTTGACAGTAATTGGGTTGGAAGTATGGAGGATTCTAAAAGTATTTCAGGATATGTCTTCTCATTTGGGTCAGGTCCCTTCTCATGGAACTAAAAAAAAAAAAA
>NW_019247964.1:0-1395 GCF_002742605.1 Olea europaea var. sylvestris | reverse complement strand
TTTTGATTTCATGAGAACTTCGGGTTTGTTCATTTTGGGTGAATTGCTAGTCTAATTCGATTGGAATCAAGCGAATGAAAAGTAGCTTTTGATTTCATGATAAATTCGGGTTTGTTCATTTTGGGCGAATAGCTAGTGTAATTCGATTGGAATAGAGATAATGAGAAATGGTTTTTTATTTCGTTATAACTTTGGGTTTGTTCATTTTAGGCGAATTGCTAGTCTAATTCAACTAGAATCGAGCCTACGAAAAGTGGTTTTTGATTTCTTGACAACTTCGGGTTTGTTCCTTTTTGCCGAATTGCAAGTCTAATTCGATTGGATTTGAGCCAATGAAAAGTGGTTTTTGATTTATGATAACTTCGAGTTTGTTCGTTTTTGGCGAATTGCTAGTCTAATTAGATTGGAATCGAGCCAATGAAAAGTTGTTTTAGATTTCATGACACTTAGGGTTTGTTCATTTTTTGCGAATTGCTGGTCTAATTCGATTGGAATCGAGCCAATCAAGTGCGGTTTTTTTTTCATGACAACTTTAGGTTTGTTCATTTTTGGCGAATTGCTAGTCTAATTCGATTGGAATCGAGCTAATGAAAAGTGGTTTTTAATTTCATTATAACTTCGGGTTTGTTCATTTTTGGCAGATAGCTAGTCTAATTCGATTGGAATCGAGCCAATGAAAAAGTGGCTTTTGATTTCATGATAACTTCGGATTGTTCGTTTTTTGCGAATTGCTAGTGTAATTCTATTCGAATCGAGCCGATGAAAAGTGGCTTTTGATTTTCTGATAACTTCGGGTTTGTTCATTTTTGGCGAATTGCTAGTTGTATTCGACTGGAATCGAATGATTGAAAAGCGGCTTTCGATTTCATGATAACTTCAGGTTTGTTCGTCTTTGACGAATTGCTCGTCCACTTCGATTGGAATCGAGCCAATAAAAAGCTTTTTTTATTTCATGATAACTTCAGGTTTGTTATTTTTTGGTGAGTTACTAGACTAATTCGATTGGAATCGAGCCAATGATAAGTGGCTTTTGATTTCATGATAAATTCGGCTTTGTTCATTTTTGGCGAGTTGTTTGTCTAATTCGATTGGAATCGAGCCAATGAAAAGTGGTTTTTGATTTCATGATAATTTCGGGTTTGTTCCTTTAAGGCGAACTGATAGTCTAATTCGATTGGAGTCAAGCCAATGAAAAGTGGTTTTTAATTTAATGATTACTTCAGGTTTATTCATTTTTGGCGGATAGCTAGTTTAATTCGATTGGAATCGAGCCAATGAAAAGTGGCTTTTGATTTTATGATGACTTCGGCTTTGTTCATTTTTGACGAATTGCTAGTCTAATTCGATTGGAATCGAGCCAATGAAAAGTTGTTTTTGATTTCATGATAACTTCGG
>NW_019247963.1:0-1395 GCF_002742605.1 Olea europaea var. sylvestris | reverse complement strand
GTAGACTGGCAGTCGCCTCAGTGAGTGAACTCAAAATAGTTTCACCAACCTCGGCTTTGCAAAGTGGACACGATGCATTGATCTTTAGCCATTTATCCACACACTCCTTGTGAAAGAAATGAGAGCAAGGCAATTCCCGGAGTTCATCGTTGTTCACATACTTCGCCAAGCAAATGCAGCAAACCTGTGTCACAAAAGAACAATTTATCATGAAGCGCTAAATAGAAACAGTGATCTTAAACCTCAAAGGCCAGAAATCAGAATACATGGACAGTGTACTCCTATGATAACTCCGTTATAATTACGGCCAAGCAACTTCAACTGACAAGAACTTGGAGTTCAACAAGGATATTTATGGGTAAAAGCACTGTTACAGTCAATCAACTTATACACAAATTGTGCTTCAAAGTAGCACGTTTCACTCAAGAATTGATTTGATTTATAGAAGAACAGGACGGGGAAGACGTCCATGTAGATGCCATGTTATATCGCCATCTTCTGTATCAGAGATCTTTTCTAATGGATTTTAACTGAATAACAGAATTGAAATAAATGGCAAATTCAGTGATCAATTCTGGAACAAAATAAAGTTTGATGACTAACACAGAACTTGGCCAGAAATTGGATGACTAACAGTGTTTTTAATCTGGAAATTTATAGCAATCAAAATGACCCAAGACATTTCTTTGATTGCAAGCCAAGAAGTTTCATCCTTTTTACAGACACTGAGATTCCAATTTAGCGCAGGCACATCAAATAAAACAATGTTTTAGACTATTGATGACATCAAAGCCTTGCATATGAAGCCCTTAATGTGTGTGTGTGTCAACTTTTGTTAGCAGATTAAAATCCACGATGATATTTCATAAATTATATCCTTACATGGTTTACGCATGATCTCATAAGGACAGTTAAATAAAAATCTCCCCGCCCCACCCAACCAAAAAGCCTACTTTCTTCATTGACTTAATAATGAATATCTTTCTAAAATTGCAGGAAGTGGAGAACAGCTCCCGAGACCTTTTTGTATTCGTCTTTATATAATGTTCAAGTTTCTTTCCCCTTCCTTTCTTCCCCAGCCCAACAAATTGAGAAAAATGCACATGACGAACATCAAAAGTACACACAAGTAATGAAATCAATTGAAAGAACTTTTGATTTATTTTCTCTTGTCAATCAGAACTGGTACCCGACCATCATAAACGACTTAAACACGTTGGTTGTAGAACTTTTAGAGAAATTTCACGTTGGTCACTAACTTAATTGTCTCCAAAGTTGGTCGTTGATACTTTCTTACAGCTTGATGACTCCATCCATGATCACTAACGGAAATTTTGCGTGGCAGTCTATTTGTTTGTATGTCAGCTTTTCTGATCAAACTAAAGGGCGTGGACA
>NW_019247962.1:274-1396 GCF_002742605.1 Olea europaea var. sylvestris | reverse complement strand
CGGAATGGGCAAAAATTTGACAGATTGATCGGAAACAAAAATCGTGCCGTGGGCAATTTCGTCATTTTTCGCGACGGTGTCGGAATGGGCTGTAATTTGGCAGGTTGATTGGAAACAAAAATCGTGCCGGGGCAATTTCGTCATTTTTCGCGGCGGTGTAGGAATGGGCTTAAATTTGGCAGATTGATTGGAAACAAAAATCTCGCAGGGGGCAATTTCCTCATTTTTCGCGACGGTGTCGCAATGAGCTAAAATTTGAGAGGTTGATCGGAAACAAAAATCGCGCCGGGGGCAATTTCGTTATTTTTCGCAACGGCGAAATGGGCAAAAATTTGGCAGATTGATCGGAAAGAGAAATCGCGCTGTGGGCAATTTCGTAATTTTTCGCAACGGTGTCGGAATGGGCTGAAATTTGGCAGGTTGATTGGAAACAAAAATCGTGCCGGTGCAATTTCGTCATTTTTCGCGGCGGTGTCGGAATGGGTTTAAATTTGGCAGATTGATTGGAAACAAAAATCGCGCCGGGGGCAATTTCCTCATTTTTCGCAACGGTGTCGGAATGGGCTAAAATTTGACAGGTTGATCGGAAACAAAAATTGCGTCGGGGGCAATTTTGTCATTTTTCGCGACGGT
This sequence comes from Olea europaea var. sylvestris, assembly GCF_002742605.1. Classification (NCBI taxonomy): domain Eukaryota; kingdom Viridiplantae; phylum Streptophyta; class Magnoliopsida; order Lamiales; family Oleaceae; genus Olea; species Olea europaea. The sequence goes on along the minus strand of NW_019247962.1, from coordinate 763 downwards.
GTCGGAATGGGCTAAAATTTGACAGGTTTAGCGGAAACAAAAATCTCGCCGGGGGCAATTTCGTCATTTTTCGCGACGGTGTCGGAATGGGCTTAAATTTGACAGATTGATCGGAAACAAAAATTGCACCGGGGACAATTTCGTCATTTTTCGCGATTGTGTCGGAATTGGCTAAAATTTGACGGGTTGATCGGAAACAAAAATCGCGCCGGGGGCAATTTCGCCATTTTTCTCGGCTGTGCCGGAATGGGCTCAAATTTGACAGGTTGATCGGGAACAAAAACCGTGACGGGTGTAATTTCGTCATTTTTCGAGACTGCGTCGGAATGGGCTAAAATTTGACTGGTTGATCGGTAATAAAAATCGCGCTCGGGACGATTTCGTAATTTTTCGCGACTGTGTCGAAATGGGCTGAAATTTGACTGGTTGATCGGAAACAAAAACCGCGCCGGGGGCAATTTCGTCATTTTTCTCGACTGTGTCGAAATT
>NW_019247962.1:0-218 GCF_002742605.1 Olea europaea var. sylvestris | reverse complement strand
TTTGTTCGGAAATAAAAATCGCGCCGGGGGCAATTTCGTCATTTTTCTTGACTGTGTCGGAATGGGTTGTAAATTGGCAGGTTGATTGGAAACAAAAATCGTGCCGGGGCAATTTCGTCATTTTTCGCGGCGGTTTCGGAATGGGCTTAAATTTGGCAGATTGATTGGAAACAAAAATCGCGCCGGGGGCAATTTCCTCATTTTTCGCGACGGTGTCG
>NW_019247961.1:0-1396 GCF_002742605.1 Olea europaea var. sylvestris | reverse complement strand
TTAACTTGGGCAGACTCGATGATATTATTCTTTTTATATAATAAAGATGACACATGGGAAATTACTGAAAGAAGAATAGATTTCTTAATAACATCCTTTGAAGGAGATGTTAGAAATTGGTGAGAGGGAATAAGTAATGATACAAAAACATTAATAAAAAGAAATGTACAAACAGAAATAATTAAATCAGATAAACAAGATATAGAAAAATTAGTGGAATATATTTCTGATGAATTTTTAGGAGAAAATTGGATAAGAAATGTTGAAAGAGAAGAAATAAGAGAAAAAGATAGTGCTAGGATTAAATTAATAAATTTAACAATATGTGATATGTGTAAAATTAAAGCATATATTTGCGAATTTAGAAACTATTATTATGTTTAATTTTATAGTAATAAAAATCAGTAAGTATATCAAGATATGTACTATAATAAATTACCAGGTTTTGGGGGAATATATTTTAAAATAGAATTTAAAAAATATGTTAGAGATAATACTGAAATACCTAGAACTTTAGTTTCAAGAATAAAATTTTTATTTGAAAGACTTGCATATATATGTCAACAAAGACAATTAATGAAAAAATCAGAGAAATTAATTAGAATATGTTGTGAAGATATAAAAATCCCTGTGCAATGTGAATGTAATTCTGAAAGAAGAATTAATAAAAGAAAATATAAAAAAGTTTAAAAAATTTAGAAATTTTAATAAAAAATATATAAAACCTAAAAGAAGATATTACAAAAGAAAAAATAACCGATATAACCAACAGAAAAATAAGAATTATAAGAAAAATAAAAGTCAATATAAATGTTGGAATTGTGGATAAATAGGTCATATAAGTCCTGATTGTGATAAAAAGAAAGTTAGAATATTACAAAAAGAATATTTAGAAATAAAAGATGAATTAAGTGAAATATCAGATATTGAAGAATACTATGGTCAAGAAGTATATATAAGTGAAACAGAAGAAGATGAATCAGGATCTGAATAAAGAGATTGAAGAAATAGAAAGTAATAATATAAATATACAAGAATATGAAGGAATAGAAGGATATGGATTAAAAGTCACTTTTGACAATAATAAGTTTAGAAAAATGCAAAAAATTATCATTAGACTTAAAAATAGGAAAATGGAAAGTCTTTGATAGAATTTGGAAAAGAAAAAGAATAGCAATAAACGAATATCACAAAATAGAAAAAAAAATATAGATGTAAGAACAACTTATGGACTATATAAATTAAATCTTTTAACAAGAAATACAATTGATGAACTATTAATAAAGATTAGTAAAAAAGAAAGTGAAAAAATCCAATATGTTTATTTAGTAGGAATGCAAATAATGTTTAAATTACTATTTAGAGAGGAGATAAATTTACCATTAACTATAACTTT
>NW_019247960.1:0-1396 GCF_002742605.1 Olea europaea var. sylvestris | reverse complement strand
GTTGTTCATGACCGTTTTAATAGTTGTGAAGGAAGACAAAAGATCAGCTGGACGACGAGTTGATGCTTCTGAGAAGCACTGCTGGCTGGCAATTTAGGAAAGTAGCCTTCAATAAACACATAAAGGTTCTTTAAATAAAAAAATAAAAATACCAAGGCTACATTCCCTCAAATTCAACTTCAGGTAATACTTTGCTTAGTGCAAAACACTTATTAGTGCAAAAGTCAATGATGTTCAGGGGCAAGTTGCATAACCAAGCAAACAAAGAATTAGTGTATGTCTCTTAATAAACACTGTTACGCAACCATACAACCATACATGTTCTTAAGGTAAATTAAGCAGAAAAACCACTACACACGAGACATGTCAATATGAAGTGGCCAATATGCACAGAACAACAGCAGATTATTCAAACTGCACGCAAACAAACTAGGAGGAGAAATAGTCAAACTCACCCAACATCAGGCTCACTCTTGAAGAGAGCATGATCAGGCAATGCACTAACATGGAAAAGAGGACCCAAAATGCTAGTCATCTCGATTACTCTCCCATTCAGATACACACTCTTCGGAATCCACCAGGGATGATTCACTAGTGCCTTGGCTCCCACAGGATAATGCAACAGTAACATCAAGGCCCTGAGTGGCTGCTGAAAGTTTCCCAAAGCCGAAACCTTCAGCATACTACCTCTCAAATCCTCATAAAACTTCTTCAAAATCGATTCCATGGAATCATAGTCCCCATCACGGAAAAACTCCTCCAAAAACCCTGGTGGAGATGAAAGTGATACTGCCTGAATACTTCCTTCAAACCCATCTATATTACTTCCTACCTCGGAAAAAATCAGAGGCAGCAAAGGTGAAACATTTGACTTTTCGTATCCCAATTCGGAAACATATCCGGATTCCCCAAATGAATCCTACCATACGAAACAGCCAATTTCTTAGCCTGCTTCACTGCCAATTCCATTTCCCCCCTCACATTCTTATCCTTCATCGACCCAATTTTCTTCCCCTCCTCATACGCACGACGATAACAATTAACTAAATACTTAAACGGCGGCTCAGCAGAGACAAAATTCCCCGAAAGCCGATCAATTAAGACTCTCTCCATCAAATCTCGCGACAGTTTCAACTCCTTCCCCTCACTCAAAATCTCCGCTGCTGACATCCCCAGGTACACAACTCGTGAATCATTCTCCATTGAATCGACAAGTGATAGAAGGAATATTTTCCGGAGAATAATATCCTCGATTTCCGCCGGGGTCCTTTGGGGTTTTCGAGTAGCCATAGCCCAAAATATTCTCAATAATAAATATTTCTCGAAATTACAAGAAAATCAACTGTGAATTTAAATTAGGGTTTTCGATTTCAAAGCTGAAACTGGAAAAAAAAAA
>NW_019247959.1:0-1396 GCF_002742605.1 Olea europaea var. sylvestris | reverse complement strand
ATTTAATTGTATGAAATTTCTATTTTAGATTTATCTATTATCACAAATCATTTTAATTATATATCCATCCATCCATCTAGAGCATCCTAAACATGTTGTAGTTCGACAATATTATTATCTCATCATATTCATGCAAATATGCATTATTTTATTTATTCATAGTTATGAATTCGTGGAGCAATCTTTGGCTGGACATCTATATGCCAAATATCTTTCAACTGTTGTATCTCATCTTTGGTTTGATGATTTATATTTTTAATATTTCTAATTTTATGATTTTAATTTAGTCGTTTTGTTATATATTAAACTATGATTAAATAATTACTTTTAGGAGAGATGTGGGACATTAGCATAGGAGTGATTATATTGAACTTTGGCAATTAGAATTTTGTTGAAACATGAATAGCAATCAGTTTGTATTGATATTTGACTGATTTTTGTATTAAATAAAATCATTTGATTTTTTTCATATTTACCAAATTTTCGATATTAACAAATCTTGAAGTGTTAATTATAATTAGTATAAGTTGCTGCATCAAATTGGAATATGAGCGCAATTACATTCTTGAGAAAGACGTGTTTTATGATATTATGTTTGTATGATATGTTTTATATTTGCTGTTTGTTTTTGTCAACATTGATAAATAAATTACTAAACTAACAAGTTAATAACATTTTTATAAATTATTTTGTATGCTAGAAACATCACATATGAATACATCATCATCAAAAACACTAACAAAAACAATGTTTGATTCATCAATAGGTCAACAAAATTAGCCAAGTCGACAGTTTAATTTGAAAAATATTAACTTTTTCCATTTTGTTAATATATTGTTAATGTATATTTTTGTTGTCATAACTTAAATCTATCTTTATATTTGTAGGATTGAAATCATCAAACAAAGATTGCGATTATTATCTTTATAATACAACTGGTTGCATTTGAAGAAGAGTGAATTATAAAATTATTCATACTTCGAAAATGTCCAATTGAAATCTACAATAATAAGAACAGCCCAAATGAAGTTTAAAACTAATTTTGTGTAATGAAGAGGTATTTTATGATGTCAAACTTAGTCAATACTTTTCTAATATAAGTTTCACCATTAGACCAATAGTGGTTTTTTTTTTTAATATTTTCGGGAAAGTAATTTCCAAGCTTATTCAACATTTTCACATTAATTTTTCTTTTAACAATATCAATTACCTCAACTACTTAAAAAAATATTAGTACTTCATAATAATATCATTCCTTCGATACATAAGACGTGCAATGTACATGTTTACCACTAGTCTTATTAAAGATGAGAAATTTAAAAAGAGTTTATTACGTGTATTTTTAAATTTGAAATCCATCCAAACCTCTTGAAATCTATTTATTAATGAAATCCTT
>NW_019247958.1:0-1396 GCF_002742605.1 Olea europaea var. sylvestris | reverse complement strand
CATAAACATAAAAATATAAGGGTAAAATGAAAAGGTAAAGACACGAGGATAAATGAAGGTATATTGGATTTAAAGCTAAATATGTACAGGTACAATTGGTAATCAAAAGTTTCTGCTCAATCCTCACTTTTAATATATTGTAGATACATCCACTTTTAAAAGGATAATTATATTATATTTTCGATTTCATGTAAATTTACTTAAATAGATATGTATAAAATAAAATAAAAATATATCTTTTTTAATTCATCCACTCGTTTTTATATTCATTAAATTCTTTTGAACCTTTTTATATTCCTTTATAATTAGTATTTAATTAAAATCTTAATAATCATAAAATATCACCTTCAACTAAAATCGTAAAACCCTAATAATCATAATATATCACATTCAACTGAAATCAAAACAAAAAAGGAAGAGATACCATCAGAGGAAATACATACAGACAAGATAGCTTATGGACGTGTTATACGACAAAAGCATGGATTGTCGTGTGTTCATGAGATTTGAGAGTACAGTATAGAATCTCGGCTCATCCATTTATCAATTGTACACTCTCACTGATAGAAACTTGATCTAGTTCATCTTGATAAAGGTAACACATCCAAGATTAATTGTGCATCATTATTTGAGATGATTCGTAAACATTATCAAGATGATAATGATCGTGTGGAAGCAGAAAATCCTGTAGAAATTGAAAGAGGTTGCTACTCCGAGTTTTCAGTCATCCATTGAGCCATTAATCAAAACTAAGACAAAGGGTTGTTCAAAGATAGATATATCCACTCAGGCGAGACCCATCATATTTTAAGTTGGTGCTATCTCTGGACAAGACAATATATTACAACAATTGGATAGTTCCACTTTGCCTTTAAGTTAGCCTACGCCATCAAGCCAACCTCTAGTTCGGCAAAGGTGAAAGGTGTATAGAGCACGTGGATCAAAGTCCGTGATATTTTTGGATTATTTTCGATTTGTTTGAGACCTTTTTGGTTGGCGTAAAGGATGTAGCCTCAGATGGTAATTGTGTTTTCCAAGCTGTAGCTAATATTATAGGTATAAGTAAAGAGAATTGGCATTTGGTCAAAAAAAGACCTGATAAAAGAGCTTGAATCTCATTTTGATGATTATTCTAGACTTTTATGAAAGTGTTGATGTGGCACATGAGTTGATTCGTTCATTTTCTCATTTTGATGGTTCTACAAGTCGTGAGTATTGGATGACCATGGGTCATGTTATTGCTTTAAGATACAAGACTATTCTTTTTCATTTGACGCAACAAGTTTATCTTACATTTCTTCCACTTTTGGATGAACCACTTGCAACCGCACCCCATAGGATTGTTTTTCACGTATCTTTATGCATGCGAGTTGGCATACTAGTGGACAAATGCCAC
>NW_019247957.1:0-1396 GCF_002742605.1 Olea europaea var. sylvestris | reverse complement strand
AAAGTTTAATCCAGGAAATAAATGAAATTAAAATTTAAAGCAAATGTTATTCGAAAGTAATTCAAATTATATTTAATCCGTAAGTACCCTAAATTTTTTTACATCATATTTCATGTAAGACTTTCGAATGAAATGATATAAATTATATTGAAAAATTTATTGTGCAAAAATAATGAATGCTAATGAAATAATTAAATTTTTTAAAAGAAAAGATGAGTTAGACGTCTTTTTTTGAGACGTACGTACATTTGATGTATATTTAACTATTTTCGATATCTATTTGGACCATTTGATATGACAACAGTGTAGTTTTCGAAACGATCTTCTACATGACATATTCGATTCGTATATTCGGATAGCACATGATCGCAGAAGAATTTTTAAAGTTAGGATATTATCAAAATTTTCAAAATACTAGTTTCAAACGACCTTTGTTGACATGTCATAACTTTTGCTATAGTTGACCACCTCGCACGCCATTAATGAGTGAAAAATTAGGCCATGAGCACTATGAAATAGTATTAAGAATGTAATATTTTAGCCCCCAGGGCACATCTCCAAATGGTAAAAGAAGAGGATGGAGAAATCCAGCTTTACTTAAGGCTGCTGCGTCAAGGGTTCGAATCCTGAAATATGAATTTGGCTCTTGGGTAAGTGCAAGTGTACAAGCAGCATTCCACTATGTACCCTTGGAGGCATAACCTGCGATTTACCTCCCTTACGATGCTCTAGGGCAGGGGTGGTGGGAGACCCTTAAGGTTAGGGTTTAACCTTTTAAGAATGTAATATTTTAATTTCACTTGGTATCTCGTAACGAGTGCATCAAAGTAGATTGTAAACGGATAAAAAAAGGGCAAAATTTTGTGGGGTCATTTGACCCCACCTGACCCCATGTGGGTCTGCCCCTGTGTAAGAGCTTCACTTGCTGGGCTAGGGACTGATGAGGATTCATCGACTAGACCCATTGTAACTCAGGCTGAAGTCGATATGATGAAACTCAGAGGAGAATATTCACCGACTCAGAGGAGACTAGACCCTTAAGGTTAGGGTTTAACCTTTTAAGAATGTAATATTTTAATTTCACTTGGTATCTCGTAACGAGTGCATCAAAGTAGATTGTAAACGGATAAAAAAAAGGGCAAAATTTTGTGGGGTCATTTGACCCCACCTGACCCCATGTGGGTCTGCCCCTGTGTAAGAGCTTCACTTGCTGGGCTAGGGACTGATGAGGATTCACCGACTAGACCCATTGTAACTCAGGCTGAAGTCAATATGATGAAACTCAGAGGAGAATATTTTAACGCGAACAAATCGAGCCTTGACAATGCTATAATTGGAGACACCTCAGGGGACTACATGGACTTCCTAATGACCTTGCTTGGAGCAAAGATCTGAT
>NW_019247956.1:0-1396 GCF_002742605.1 Olea europaea var. sylvestris | reverse complement strand
TTTCCGATCAACAAGTCAAATTTCAGCTAATTCCGACACAGTCGAGAAAAATGACGAAATTGGCCCCGGCGTGGTTTTTGTTTTCGATCAACAAGTCAAATTTTATCCAATTCCGTCACAGTCGCGAATAATGACGAAATTACACCCGGCGCTATTTTTGTTCACGATCAACCTGTCAAATTTGAAGCCATTCCGACACAGTCGAGAAAAATGACGAAATTGCCCCCGGCGCGATTTTTGTTCCCGATCAACCTGTCAAATTTGAGCCCATTCCGACACAGTCGAGAAAAATGACGAAATTTTCGCCGGCGCGATTTTTATTTCCGATCAAACCGTCAAATTTCAGCCAATTCCGAGACAGTCGAGAAAAATGACGAAATTGCCCCGGCGCGATTTTCGTTTCCGATCAACAAGTTAAATTTTAGCCAATTCCGTCACAGTCGCGAATAATGACGAAATTACACCCGGCGCTATTTTTGTTTACGATCAACCTGTCAAATTTGAAGCCATTCCGACACAGTCGAGAAAAATGACGAAATTTTCGCCGGCGCGATTTTTATTTCCGATCAAACCGTCAAATTTCAGCCAATTCCGAGACAGTCGAGAAAAATGACGAAATTGCCCCGGCGCGATTTTCGTTTCCGATCAACAAGTTAAATTTTAGCCAATTCCGTCACAGTCGCGAATAATGACGAAATTACACCCGGCGCTATTTTTGTTTACGATCAACCTGTCAAATTTGAAGCCATTCCGACACAGTCGAGAAAAATGACGAAATTGCCGCCGGCGCGATTTTTATTTCCGATCAAACTACCAAATTTCAGCCGATTCTAACACAGTCGAGAAAAATGACGAAATTGCCCCCGGCGCGATTTTTGTTTCCCATCAAACTGTCAAATTTGAGCACATTCCGACACAGTCGAGAAAAATGACGAAATTGCCCCCGGGGCGATTTTTGTTTCAGATCAAACTGCCAAATATCAGCCAATTCCGGCACAGTCGAGAAAAATGACGAAATTGCCCCTGGCTCGATTTTTGTTTCCGATCAAACTGCCAAATTTGAGCCCATTCCGACACAGTCGAGAAAAATGACGAAATTGCCCCCGGCTCGATTTTTATTTCAGATCAAACTGCCAAATTTCAGCCAAATCCGACAAAGTCGAGAAAAATGACGAAATTACCCCGGCGCGATTTTTGTTTCCGATCAACAAGTCAAATTTCAGCTAATTCCGACACAGTCGAGAAAAATGACGAAATTGGCCCCGGCGTGGTTTTTGTTTCCGATCAAGAAGTCAAATTTTATCCAATTCCGACACAGTCGCGAATAATGACGAAATTACACCCGGCGCTATTTTTGTTCACGATCAACCTGTCAAATTTGAAGCCATTCCGACAC